>NW_025386416.1:0-3839 GCF_016433145.1 Gracilinanus agilis
ATATAATTATGTAATTATATATTTTTATAATTATATTATCTAATAATAAAATGTATTAATGAATTAATAAATAAAATATTATAAAATAGAAATATAATAAAATACATAAATATGTGTATGTTAAGTATATGTGTTTATGTGTGTGTGTATGTACATTTTAGAAACCCCTAACCTTAGGTCTTAGAATCAGTACTATGTATTGGTTTCTAAGACAAAAATGTAATGGTAATGTGGTTTAAGTCACTTGCCCAAAGTCCAATAACTAGGAAGTGTCTGAGGCCACATTTGAACCTGGGACCTCATGTCTCCAAGCCTGGTTCTCTATCACTGAGCCACCTTGCTCAGCACCTCACAGAGCTAATGTTTTAATCAGACCTCATGATTCTGAGTCCAGTGTCATGACATGGCTAGAGACTGTCTTCAAGTGAGGTCCAGAAGCTTGCCCTACAAATAATAATTTTCAACTTCTAGGGTTACTAAAAGAATCATGGGGGCAGCTAGATGGCTCAGTAAATTGAGAGCCAGGACCAGAGATGAGAGGTCCTGGATTCAAATTTGGCTTAGATACTTCCTAGTTGTGTGACACTGTGAAAGCCACAATCCCCATTGCCTAGCCCTTACTACTCTTCTGCCTTTGAACCAATACCTAGTACTGATTCTAAGAAGGAAAGTAAGGATTTTAAAAAATAATTAATCAGGTAATTGATAGTTATTATTGCCTACTTGGAGAAAGGGCACTGTGATAGGTATTGGGAAAACAAAGGTTAGGTTAGGCAAGACGAAGTGCCTGTCCTCGGGGAGCTTTATAGTCTAGTAGTGGGGAAAGTCACCAAGATGATTGTGGTACCCAATGTCACATAACAAGTGGTAGAATTCCAGAACAAGGTGCTAGGCAAAATCTCATTAAGAGAGGGAAGAGGCAGAGAGACAAGGGGCCTGAGAAAGCTTCTGGGAAATGGTGGCATTTGGGTTGGGCTCAAAAGTATGAACAATTCAATGAGAGAAGATAGGGAGGAAAGGAGTTCCAAGGGTAGCAAATAGTCTGAATGAATGTGTAGACATTTCAGGGTAAAACACTATACGTAATCAGGGGACGAAATGTCCATTTTGCCTGGATTACAGTTTATAGAGAGTAAGTAGTAAAATGAGATCAAATGGAAAGTTGTATTACAGCATGTTGGGAAGAGACTTGAATGGAAGATGAGGTCTGAATTTTGCTGGGGAAGCAATATCTTATTGGAGATATTTCTGTATTTTTGTAGAGTGAAACACTATCCTTTTGGTTATGTAGGATTTGCATCCTTCATGTCATTCATAACTCTTCACTTTTACTCCCCCCACATAGTCAACCAGTTGCCATATGCAGAATTTCTACCTCCCAAGAATCTCTTGATTCTATTTCCTTCTTTCCATTCAGGCAACTACCATCTTATCATAACCTCTTATCAAATCCAAGGAGGACTATTGGAAAAGACTCCTAATTAATTGATTTCCAGACCTCAAGTCCTTTCTCATTCCAGTCTGCCTTCCACATATCCTCCAAAGTGTTTAAAAAGCAGGTTTGACCATGGCCACTCACTAATAAATGTCCACCCTCTAATAAACTCCCAGAACTCTAAGATCAAGTATAATCATTGTTTGTGGTTCAAAGCCCTTTACCACCATGTTCCCTCCTATCTTTCCAGCATTATTACATATCACTCCTCTCCTCCATACACTCTTTGGACTAGCCAAATTGACTTTGTTGCTGTTACTGACATTGGATGCTCCATTTCTTAGCTCTCTACTCTTCTCCAGGCTGTCCCCCAGTGTTTGGAAATGCAATTCCTCCTTTTAGAACCTCTGGTTTTCTTCAGGATTCAGCTCAAGAATCACTTTCAAGAAGTCTTCTTCTCTAGTCTTTTTAGCTGCTAGTGCCTTCCTTTTCACCCATAAGGTTATGTCAAATCTGTAGGGTAAGGATTTTTTTATGTACCTGTAAATATACATATTATATCTCCTTTTAAAGTTCCCATTCAGTAAGGCATTCTTTTCTTTTAGTCATTGAGTTACATAATATTGACCTGATAAATGCTTGTTGGCTAATCAATTGATTTTTGAGCAGAAGAGTGACAAGATAATACTTTTAATAAACATTAATTTAATTTTAGATTTAATAAACATTATTTTAGTGATAACATGAAGCTTGTAGGGAGAAAGCAGAAGAAGGAAGACTTTGAAAGAAGCTATTGCAGGAATAGATTGGTAGTGATGAAAGCCTGGACTGCTACTTCTATCCCTTGTTGGTGGGAGGGTTGAGCCTCTTGTCCATAGGCAGTCTTCTGGTTCTTTGCCTGCTGGGGCTCAACAGCTCAAATATAGGAGTTGCCTGGACTAGCTCCAAGTTGCTTTCAAATTCTAAAGTTCTCTTTGGAGTTCTTGGTAGGAATGGTACATCATCTGTATGGAGAACCAGTAGCAGGACAAGCTTGTGGAGTCAGCAGTTAACTAAAGGAGGAAAGAGAGGGGTAGGTGGATATTAAGAGAGAAAATTGTGTTGTTCAATGAGAACAAAACCCCAAATCTAAAGTAGTTTTAGAAAAGAAATTAATTCATTAGATCATTTGGTAGAGGAGAGAGCCAGAAAGAAGGGGTGGGGCTCTACTCCCCAGGTTCTGGAAGCTTTACATTATATAGGATTTTAATCAACAAAGGTTTCCTCACAAGAATCACATGCAAATCACATAAAAGAATCCAAAACACAAGATTGGACAGACCCCAAATAAGTTCTAGGTATGGAAACCTAAAAGAAAAACGTTTTGGGTAGAGCCAGGAACTTGGGGAACCCTAAATTCTTTGACGATATCCTTGGGTTTCAGAGAGTGTCACTAAGATCAGATGATATTCTGAATGCTAACAACCTCTAATCATATAAAGGTGGATTTATTTATTTGTCTGTCTGTCTATCTATCTGTTTGTTTATTTATTTATGTGCCCTGAAAATTTTTATTTAATGAATTAATTTAGAATATTTTTCCTTGGTACTTGATTCATGTTCTTTCCATCCCTTCCTCCCTCCCCCTCCCATAGCCAATGAGCAATTCCACTGGGTTTTACATGTGTCGTTGATCAAGACCTATTTCCATATTATTAATATTTGCACTAGGGTGATTGCTTAGAGTCTACATTGCCAATAATATCCATATCGACCCATGTGATCAAGCAGTTGTTTTTCTTCTGTGTTTCTACTCCCGCAGTTCTTCCTCTGAGTGTGGATAGCATTCTTTCTCATAAATCCCTCAGAATTGTCTTGGGTCATTGCATTGCTGCTAGTAGAAAAGTTCATTACATTGGATTGTACCACAGTGTATCCATTTCTGTGTATAATGTTCTCCTGGTTCTGCTCCTTTCATTCTGCATCAGTTCCTGAAGGTTGTTCCAGTTCACATGGAATTCCTCCAGTTCATTATTCCTTTGAGCACAATAGTATCTATCATCAACAGATACCACAATTTGTTCAGCCATTCCCCAATCGAAGGGCATCCCCTCATTTTCCAGTTTTTTTTACCACCACAAAGAGCATGGCATATTTTTGCACAAGTCTTTTTCCTTTTTATCTCTTTGGGGTATAAACCCAGCAGTAGTATGGCTGGATCAAAAGGCATACAGTCTTTTAAAGCCTAAATGTAGTTTTAAACAGTATAATAATGTTTTGAACAATATAATAGATCATTTCTTTTAATAGTGACAATAGAAATAATAATGATGATAATGATAATAATAACTAAGAAATCTCATTAAGATTTGCAAAGTGGAAATAGGCAGCTATTTCATATATATACATATATATATACATATAT
>NW_025386417.1:0-2097 GCF_016433145.1 Gracilinanus agilis
TATATATATATGAATGTGAATGAAATAAGAGGATTATTTAAAAAAACAGTTATCATCATTATTACTATAGCCTTACTTGTTTGTTTTTTCTCTCTGAAGATTATTCTCTGTTGTAAATTGAATTTTTTCAGCTTGTTTTTGTAGTCATAAAATCTGCGACTAGGTTACCTCATACTTTTTCTTATGAAAATGTTTTGCTAAATGTTACCTGAATTATACAAATATCTCTTTGCATCAGTATGGCAAATGTTCCTGTATATTCAACTGAATTGCCAAATATTCCTATATCAGTGTCTCAACAAAACTTCCTGCTTGATATGCCAAGTAAATAGCAAACCTTCTTCCTTCTCCCTAAACCCCTTTCATACCCAAACTTCTCTATGTTGATGATATATCCATTATCCTTGTAGTTCTCAACTGCTAAAGTTTGGAGTCATATTTAATTCTTCTGTCTTCCTCATTCTCCCATCAAATCACTTAGCAAATATGGTTCATTCCATTTATATTTTTTACATATATTCTCTTCATTCTATTGAAAATGCTATCTCATTCAGGCCTTCATCAATTTTCACTTGGACTACCATATTAGTTTTTTTTTTTTTAAACCCTTACCTTCTGTCTTAGAGTCAATACTGTGTATTGGCTCCAAGGCAGAAGAGAAGGGTTAGGCAATGGGAGTTAAGTGACTTTCCCAGGATCACACAGTTGGGAAGTGTCTGAGGCCAGATTTGAACCTAGGACCTCCCATCTCTAGGCCTGGCTCTCAATCCACTGAGCCATCCAGTTGCCTCCACCATATTAATTTTTTAATTGATTTCTTTCCTTCTATTTTCTCTTCTTTACAAATCATGCTTTTTACAGCTTTAAAAAAATTCCCTTAAGGCAGAAAGGACAAAAAACATGTCACTTCCTTACTCATAAACCCCCAATGCCTTTTCATTGCCTATATGATAAAATACTAATTCACCTTAGTCTTGTTTTTGAAGATCCTTAACAATCTGACTCCAGTCTATCTTTCTAACTATTAAGAACTCAGATACCTTCTTAGCCCAATTTCATATACTTTCCAGCTGTGGGACCTTTGGCATATGTATCCCTAAGCAATCATTACTTTTGTTATTGATGATTCTCAGAAAGATAAATTTAGATATGTAGTGCAGGACCAAAACTCAACAGTCTTCTCCTTATAGCCACCTATCACATTTCTCTCTGAGAATCAGTAATAAGATCTGAGGCTTTTTGTTCTTTGGCTGTGAGATGCATGAGTATTCTGGAACTGTTGTTAAAATCCAATCCCCAAGCACCCATCTGAGAAAGTTATCCTCAAGGTTTATTCTTTTTTTAAATTTTTTTTAATATTTAATTTTTAGAAAAGTTAACATGATTACATGATTCATGCTCTTACTTTCCCCTTCACCCTCCAACTCCCCCCCACCATAGTTGGTGTGTATTTCTACTGATTTTAACATGTGTCATCGATCAAGACCTATTTCCAAATTGTTGATAGTTGCATTGGTGTGGTCGTTTCAAGTTTACATCCCCAATCATGTCCACCTCAACCCATGAGTTCAAACAGTTGCTTTTCTTCTGTGTTTCCATTCCTGCAGTTCTTCCTCTGAATGTGGGTAGCGTTCTTTTCCATAAATCCCTCAGAATTGTCCTGGGTCATTGCACTGCTGCTAATACAGAAGCCCATTACATTCTATTTTACCACAGTGTATTGGTCTCTGTGTACAATGTTCTTCTGGCTCTGCTCCTTTCTCTCGGCATCAATTCCTGGAGGTCTTTCCAGTTCACATGGAATTCCTCCAGTTTATTATTCCTTTGAGCACAGTAGTATTCCATCACCAGCATATACCACAATTTGTTCAGCCATTCTCCAATTGGAGGGCATCCCCTCATTTTCCATTTTTTTTGCCAACACAAAAAGTGCGGCTATAAATATTTTTCTGCAAGTCTGTTTATCTATGATCTCTTTGGGGTAAACCCCAACAATGGTATGGCTGGATCAAAGGACAGGCTTTCTTTTATAGCCCTTTGAGCATAGTTTCAAATTGCCATCCAGAATGGTTGGATCAGTTCACAACTCCACCAGCA
>NW_025386418.1:0-9296 GCF_016433145.1 Gracilinanus agilis
GAAAGACTGCAATTGGTCCCCATAAAGTGGAGGAAGGGACAGGAAGTGATGTGGAAAAAGGAATATAAAAAGTCCTGAACTTCCTATTGAAGGGATTCTTCAACCTTGGAACTTAGACTTTGGTTCTTGGACTATGTCTTGGAAGATTGCTCCTGGATCTTCTCCTTCGGACTTTGGTGTTGGAGGACTTCACCTTGGGACTTGGTCTTTGGTCTTCTCCTTTGGAATCTTGAGTGGGTGATAGCTGGCCTTCCTTTCCTGGTTTCTGGAGAGATTGGCTCTGGAAATCCCTGCCTTGGAGAAGTTGCATTGGTGGAACTCTAGTTGAAGATATCACTGGGTAAGGAGAAGCCCCCACAGAGGCTGAGCCTCATTTCACCTGAGAAGAGCCATTAGACTTGTTAAAACCTGTCTCTTTAGCTACCTTTTTCCATTTTCATTCTTTCTATTTCTTTATAAATAAAGCTACTAAAAGTCATTTTTGACTTAAGTTATAACATCTTTTAATTGAAAACCACAATATTACTATAGAATTCTCATATTTAACATAAAGCCTAAATTTAATTTCTTACATTATAAAATCTCTTCTAGTACTTCCTTAATAACAAGGATTTTCCTGATCCCCTTAATTATTTGTACCCAAAACCCTTTTTTCAAAATACCCTGTGATACTTTAATATTTATTTTGAATATACATATAAATTTATGTGCAATATATGTTTATATAAATATACACTTTCATGGATACATTCATATACATGGATACATACATACATGTTCAGAGGAATTCTAGAATGAATTCAAATTTGCTACTACTTATTCCTTTATACTTCATAAATCAGCAAACGTGAATTAAGGCTTGATTTATTGTTCTGTTGAATAGGTAGATTTAAGAAAGTAATGGAGAAAATGGTAGTGATGCAGATAAAAGTTTGTTGAACAGCTAATTGTTAATCATTTACCAGAACATTCCTGCATATGTTGTTTCCCCAGGGACAGCAATATAAATTTCTTAAAATAAAGGAATGTCTTTTTTCTTTTTCTTTCTTTCCTTCCTTTTATAAAAAAAATTCTAATTATTCCTTTTTTCCCCATTCTTTCTTTTTCTTTTCCCCTCCTTTTCTCTTTTCTTTCTTTTTCTTTTCCCCTTTCTTCCTTTTTTCCTTTTGTTTTCTTCAATTATTTCTCTTTCACGTTTCTTTCCTTCTTCCTTTCTTTTATTTCTTTTTTCCTTATATCCTTTTGTTAGTGCAAAGTAGATTCTTAATAAATATATATGTGTACTAATTAATTTGTAGAGTCTAATACCAAGTGATAACATCTGTGAAATTCTTAAAAATGAGGGAAGAAAACATTCATTTTAACAGAGGAACATTTATCTTTTTTTTTTTTTTTTTTTTTGCTTCTGTAATTTTCATGAGCAATTAACTATCAAGGTTTTAAAAATGCAGAGTTTAACACAAACACACCTGTGAGCCCTTCACTTAATTGATGCTTCAGTTATTCCTTTCAGTAATTTTTCTTCCTGACCAGTTGATGACTCAAAAACCTCATAAAAGTTGTATTTCATATTAATAGGTTATTAAGGGTATTGAACTAGGAGCAAATTTTTGAAGTAGAGGTCAGACCGAATAGGAAAAATAAATTCCCAATACCCTCAGAAACTCCAAGGCTAACGAAGGTGGATGAACCAGCACATACAGAATTATAAATACGACAGGAAGAATGGGACCTTCTTTAGGGAACCAAAATTTAAGAGATAATGAGAGCACTTGTTAGAAATTATTTTAGCATCTTGTTAATAATAATGATTAGTTAAAACTAAAAGTTTCCATTTTTATGCTTTTATATTGAAAACTATCTTTAAGAAGTGGCTACCATGAGTGAGTTCTTACATAAGGTGTTGATTTTTGATCAGCTTTTGGGCTATTTGTCCCAAGCTCAATAACAGCTCTTTAAGGAAAGAAACTGTAGATTATTTAATCCACTTCCTTTCACTTTCTTCTACTTTTTTACAATGTTTTGGCTATGTCAGGTCTTTTGAGATAAAAAAGTGGATATGATGTTAGGTAGAAGAGGCAAAGCATAAATCCTATTTTTTTTAACTTGATCTTATCTCTAGTCAAGAGGCAGGCAGGAATGAATGGAATGGAATGAGCTTGTATTTAAGCACCCACTGTCTGCAAGACTCTGTGCTAAGCCTTTGCAATTATTATCTCATTTGATCCTCCTAAAAATTCTGGAATACAGGTGCTGGTGTTATTATCATTTTACAATTGACAAAAATGAGAGAAGTTAAATAACTTGCCCAAGGTCACACAGTTACTAAATGTCTTACACCAGATGTACTGTACTCAGATCTTCCTGATTCCAGGCTCAGCACTCTTCTCTCTGGACCATCTAGCTACTTCAAGGATGTCTAAGAATACTAGAGAAAAGAAATTTGGGGTTAGTCAGTTCCATGACATAGCAAAAAAAAAAAATCCACTGCACTAGCATCAGAAGAACTAGATAGAAATCTTGGCCCCCATCAAATCTATGTGACTGTTTCTTTACTTGTAAATAAGATTAAATAAGAAAAATTATGCTTTTTGAAACATAGGATATATTTAATAAATACTTATTGATTGATTTTATTGATTAATTTAACTGCCAACATCAACTATTTATTACTAGGAACTTGCTTCCTAAACTAAAAAAAAGTCATATAAACCTAAACAATCAGTATATCAATTACTTTGTCTCTCAATCCATCAGTATCTTTTCTTGCTGACCTCCTCATCCTAGTCACATTTTAAAAATCCAACTCCATCAGCCAGGCATTGGATGTGCAAAACTTAGAACTCCTTTAGTAAGCTGAGGATCTGTTTTTTTTTTAGCCCAAACATTCAAAGATGTCTTTTCTTTTAAAGTGAGTTTAATTCCAATATGATTTTCCATAAGAACTGCCAATTTGAAGACATTACGGGAACCAGCTTTTTCAGAAATTGGCACAGGTTAGCAAGTGGCCTGTAGTCTTCATTTCAGATTTATAAGGGCAAACTCTTATCACTTTCCATCATTCATTTCCTCCACTGCTCTTCCAGTTTAATTTAAAGCAGGTCAAATGATAAAATCATAGATCAAAGGGTCATAATAGAAAGAGAAAAAATAAATCAATAGCTTGCAAATTCTGGGATAGCCTTTTCATGACTTCTTTCTTTTGTTTTCTTTTGACTTGGATAAGTGCTGCTATTTTGTGCAAATAAATAGCTCAGGCAGATAGCAATTCTGAAAATGGGGTAGGGGTGAAGGAAGAAAATAATGGTCAGTTCTAGACTTTTCCCAAACAAGTTTGACATTTACATGACAAAAAAGTACAAGAACTTTAACATATATCTTTGTAACAAGGCAATAAACATTTTTTTTCCTTTCAAAATCATGGCATGATGCAGTAAAAAGTACCTGGCACTTAAAAAATAAACTGAGTATGGTTTCTTCTTAGTTCTGCCTCTTAATAGAAGTATGCCACTTATTTGTCCAGACCTCCATTTTCTCCTCTATCAAATGGAAGACTTTTATTCCTTTTCTCACATAATTATTTTGAGAAACAGAAAAAAAATAATGTGTGTATGTGTGTATGATGACTTGTAAACTTAAAACTATCAAAATATAGTTTACTTGTATTTTAACTAGTCCTTTAAAATTAATGTAACAAATATGAATTACACAGTCATGAACTTTAGAGACCACCATAATCATCCCAGTTGTAACCAAACTTTTTTGGCATACTGCCCCTTTTCAGAAAAAATTTACTTAAAGCCCCCTGGAAATTATGAAACTATTTATAGAACTCAGAATAGAATGTAATAAAAAAAAAATGTGGCCATCACTACTTCCCTGGATTGCTGCAGCACCCACCAGGGGGTGGTAGCGCCCACTTTGGGAATCACTGATCTAAGCCAATGTTTTCAATGTACAAATGAAAGGGGAAAATAGAATATTTAAGGACTCCATCACCTTATTCACCTTTTTTTTTGTTACACATAAAAATAAATTTTGACAACTGTTTGCTGACATTTTCCAATTCAGATTCTTTTCTTCCTTCCCTTCACACCTCCAGGTGGTAAATAGTCTGATATAGTTCATACAGATTCTTTCATGTAATACATATTTTCGTATTCCTCATACTGTGATCAAAGACTCACTTCACATATACAATAAAAAAAAAACTCACGAAGGAAATAAAGTGGAAGATGGCATGCTTTGAGGATTCCAACAATCTCTTCTTTCACTGTGTATAGGATAGCATTTTTCATCAGAAGTTACTTGTGGATATCTTGGAAACTTGCTTTGTTAATAATAGTTTAGTTCTTTGTAGTTGATCATTATACAATATTCCACTCTGTAAACAGTATTTTCCCCATTCTACTCATTTCAGACTTTTCTGAACTCATCCTATTTCTCATTTCTTAAGATATAATAGTATTCCATTACAACCATATGAAACAACTTTTTTTAGCCATTCCCCATTTGACATGCTTTCAATTTCCAATTCTTCACTACAAAAAGAACTACCAAATTTTTTTCTGTACAAGTAAGTCATTTTTCTTACTTCTGATCTATTTAGGATACAAGCCCAGTAATGACACTGCTAGATTGAAGGGTAGACATAGTTTGATGGGCTTTCGGGTCTGGCTCCATATTGCTATCCAGAGTTATTGTATCAATTCGCAGTTCTACTGATAGTGTATTACTGTCCCAAATTTCTCACATCCTCTCCAGCATTTGTCATTTTCCTTTTTTGGTCATATTTAGTCTATCTGATGGGTATGAAGTGGTATCTCAGAATGCTTTAATTTTCATTTCTCTAATCAATAATGATTCGGAACATTTTTTCTTAGACTATTTATGATCTTAATTTTTTCCTCTTAGAACAACCTGTTCATATCCATTGATGATTTATCATTTGGGTAATGCTTTGTATTTATGTAAATTTGAATCAGTTCTCCATATATTTGAGAGATTAGTCTTTTATCAGAGACATTACAATGTGTCCCCCAATTTGCTGTTTTCTTTCTAGGCTCATTGAATTGGTTTCATTTATGCAGAAAATTTTAATTTAATCAAAATTATGAATTTTTATTTTATAATGTTTTTGATATCATATGATATAAATTCTTCCTTTATCTATAAGTCTGATAGATAAACTTTTCTATGTTCTCCAAATTTGTTTATGGTATCATCCTTTATGCCTAAATGAATCATACAATTTAACTTTATCTTGGTATACGGTGTGAATGTGGGTCTATGCCTAGTTTCTGATATTCTATTTTCCAGGTTTCCTAGAAGTATTTTTTTGTCAAACACTGAGCTTTTCTCAATAACTTGAATCTTTGGGTTTATAGAAGACTAAGTAACTATGGTCATCAACTACTCTATGTTAATTACTAAAGTATTCCTTTGTTCAATCATATTATTTCTTGGGCATTATCAGATTGTTTTGATGATTATTGCTTCATAGTATAGTTAAAGATCTGGTATGGGGAAACCTAATCCCTTCATATTCATTTTCATTAATTCCTTTAATATTCTTGGCCTATGGTCTTCCAGATTCATTTTGTTATTATTATTTTTTCTAGCTCCAAGAAATAATTTTTGGAAGTTTGATTATGTCACTGAATAGGTAAATTAATTTAACCAATTTATCTAAAACCATTAGCTAGCATTATCTGTAAGGGAGAAAAACTAGAGTTCTACCCAATAAAATCAGAGGTGAAGCAGGGATGTTCATTATCAGTGCAATTCTTCAATATTGTTCTAGAAATGCTATATTTAGCAATAAGAGCAGAATAGAAATTGAAAGATTTAGAATAGGCAATGAGGAAACAAAGTTATAACTTGTTAAAGATAATGTGTTGGTAAACATAGAGATCTCCAGAGAATCAACCAACAAACTAATAGAAATAATTAACAAGTTTAGCAAATAATAAACAACTTTTAGCAAAATCAACTCATAAATCACCAGCATTTCTATTTACCACCAACAAAACCCAAAAGAAATCAAAAAGGAAAGTCTATTAAAAAATCTAGATAATATAAAATACCTGGGGGTATATCTGCCAAAAACAAATCCAGCAAGAATATGAACACAATTACAAAATACTTTTCACACAAATAAAATCAGACTTAAACAGTTGGAAAGAAAAAAAAAACATCAATTACCCATGGATAAGCCAAACTAATATAATAATAAAAAAATTATCCTACTAAAATTAATTTACCTGTTGGGTGGCATAACGTCCATTAGGGAGATTGATCTATAATTTTATTTTCCTGTTTTAGTTTTTCCTGGGATAGTTCTTCTAGGTATCAGTATCATATTTGTGTCAATAAAGGAATATGGGAATATTCCTTCTGCCCCTACTTTTCCAAAAAGTTTATGTTTTATTAGAGTAAATAGTTCTTTGAATGTTTGGTAGAATTCAATTGTGAATTCATGTGTCCCTGGAGCCTTTTGCTTCAGGAATTCTTTGATGGTTTGCTAGATTTATTTTTCTATGATGGCATTATTTAAGTATTCTGTTTCCTCTTTTGTTAGTCTGGGTATTTTATATTTTTATAGATGGTAATCTATTTCACTTAGATTGTCAGATTCATTGGCATATATTTGGGCAAAATACTTCTAAAAATTGCTTTAATTTTTTCTTCATTTTTTATGTTTTTGACTTTTTCACTTTTTCATACGTATAACCTGGTCCTTTTTCTTTTTTTTTAAATCAAGTTAACCAATGGTTTATCTATTTTATTTATTTTTCATAAACCAGCTCCTTGTTTTATTTATTAATTCAATAATTTTCTTACTTTCAATTTGATTAATCTCTCCTTTGATTTTCAGGATTTCTAATTTGGTGTTTAATTATTTTTTCCCATTATCTACATTTTAAAAAATTTGCATGCCCAAATGACCTGCTTTTTCTCTATGTTATTGATGTAAACATTCAGAGATATTAGGTTCCCTTTGTACAGTTTTGGTTGCATCCCATAAATTTTGGTATGCTATCTCCTTAATGTCATTTTCTTTAATGAAGTTATTGATTGTTTCTATGCTTTGTTCTTTGAACCTCTCCTTCTCCAGGGTAAGATTATTTAGTTTCCAATTAATTTTTAATCCTTTTTCTGCTATCTTTATTTGAATGCATTTTTATTGCATTATAGTCTGAAAAATGATGCATTTAATAATTTTGCTTTTCTGCATTTGGTTGTAAGGCTTTTGTGTCCTACTATCTGATCAGTTTTTTGAAGGTGTCATGTACTACTAAGAAAAAAAGAGACAGTCTTTTCTATTCTAATTCCTTTTTCTCTAGAGGTCATTGATAAAACTTTTCTAAAATTCTATTTCCCTCCTTAATTAATTAATTAATTTAACTGCTTGGTTGGATTTGTCTGCTAGTAGATCTCTTACTAGTAACATTTTACTGTGCATTTCCTATCATAATTCACGTTATATCTCCTTTAGTAAGTTAGATGTTATAATACTTGGTGGACATAATGTTTAGTATTGTTGTAATTTCATTATCTATGGTGTCTTGTATCACAATACAATTTCATTCCTTATCACTTTTTTTTTGTTTTTCCAATTAACATTTTAATATTAATGCCTCAATTTATGTATATAGCACATCTTACATATATTATCTTTTTTTGTTTTGTTTTTTGTTTTTTTTAACATTTATTAATATACATTTTTAACATGGTTACCTGATTCACGCTCCTCCTATCCCCTTCACACACACACCCCCGCACGCCCCCCACCTATGGCTGATGCGCATTTCCACTAGTTTTGTCATGTGTCCTTGATCAAGACCAATTTCCAAATTGTTGGTAGTTGCATTGGTGTGGTAGTTTCGAGTCCACACCCTCAATCATATCCACCCCGACCCATGCGTTCAAGCAGTTGTTTTTCTTAAATGTTTCCTCTCCTGCAGTCCTTCCTCTGAATGTGGGTAGCATTCTTTACCATAAATCCCTCAGAATTGTCCTGGGTCATTGTATTGCTGCTGGTACAGAGGTCCATTACATTCAATTTTACCACAGTATATCAGTCTCTGTGTACAATGTTCTTCTGGCTCTGCTCCTTTCTCTCTGCATCAGTTCCCAGAGGTCTCTCCAGTTCACCTGGAACTCCTCCAGTTTATTATTCCTTTTAGCACAATAGTATTCCATCACCCGCATATACCACAGTTTGTTCAGCCATTCCCCAATTGAAGGACATACCCTCCTTTTCCAATTTGTTGCCACCACAAAAAGCTCAGCTATAAATATTTTCGTACAAGTCTGTTTATCTATGATCTCTTTGGGGTACAAACCCAGCAATGGTATGGCTGGATCAAAGGGCAGGCATTCTTTTATAGCCCTTTGAGCATAGTTCCAAATTGCCAGCCAGAATGGCTGGATCAGTTCACAGCTCCACCAGCAATGCATTAATGTCCCAATTTTGCCACATCCCCTCCAACATTCATTACTCTCCCCTTTTTTCATTTTAGCCAATCTGCTAGGTGTGAGGTGATACCTCAGAGTTGTTTTGATTTGCATTTCTCTAATTATTAGAGATTTGGAACACTTTCTCATGTGCTTATTGATACCTTTGATTTCTTTACCTGAAAATTGCCTATTCATGTCTCTTGCCCATTTATCAATTGGGGAATGGCTTGATTTTTTATACAATTGCTTTAACTCCTTGTATATTTGAGTAATTAGACCCCTGTCAGAGTTTTTCGTTATAAAGATTTTTTTCCCAATTTGTTGTTTCCCTTCTGATTTTGACTACATTGTTTTTGTTTGTACAAAAGCTTTTTAGTTTAATATAATCAAAACCATTTAATTTATATTTTGTGATTTTCTCTAAATCTTGCTTGGTTTTAAAGTCTTTCCTTTCCCAGAGATCTGACAAGTATACTATTCTGTGTTTACTTAACTTGTTTATAGTTTCCCTCTTTATATTCAAGTCTTTCACCCATTCTGAATTTATCTTGGTGTAGGGTGTGAGATGTTGATCGAGACCTAATCTCTCCCATATTGTTTTCCAAATTTCCCAGCAGTTTTTGTCAAATAGTGGATTCATGTCCCAAAAGTTGGGCTCTTTGGGTTTATCATACACTGTCTTGCTGATGTCATTTATCCCAAGTCTATTCCACTGATCCTCCTCTCTATCTCTTAGCCAGTACCATATTGTTTTGATGACTGCTGCTTTATAGTATAGTTTAATATCTGGTACTGCTAGGCCCCCTTCCTTCACATTTTTTTTTCATTATTTC
>NW_025386419.1:0-6223 GCF_016433145.1 Gracilinanus agilis
CCTTCCTTCCCTCCTTCCTTCCTTCCCTCCTTCCTTCCTTCCTTCCTTCCTTCCTTCCTTCCTTCCCTCCTTCCTTCTTTCCCTCTTTCCATCCCTCCCTCCCTCCCTCATCTTCTTTCCAGCTCTTAGTCTAGAATTCATAGTAACAATTATAGGGATAACTGAGGGGAAGAAACACATCCACTGGCAGTATCTGAAAATGTGTGTTTTATCCTGCTCCTCCAGTGCACAACCTTCTTGGGGTATAATTATTTACTGAGGCCAGTCCTGAAGAAAGCCAGGAAACCTCAAAGGTGGAGGCTAGAAGGAAAAGGAAAAGCCTCCCAGCCCAGGAATGTGAGGTGGCTTGTTGTATGTAGACAATGGCCAGTAGTGATCTGAAAAGATAGGAAGGGGCTGGATTTTGAAAACCTCTATATAGGAAACAAAAGAACTTCCATTTGATTCTCTGGAGAGAGAAGGAGTTGAGTTTATGCATCATGACAGGGACTCTTAAGGAAAATCAACTTTGGCACCATTGGAAGGGGAAGGCCTGGAGGCAAGTAGATCCATTAAGAGGTCATTATTATGGTTCAGACCAGAGGCCAAGAGGCTGTGCTGGAAGTGAAGAGAGAGTGGACCCTCGGGAGACATAGCTCATGGTCTCAGTGGCTCCTCCAGGACGCTGCGAAGTTCAAGCTAGAAAGACTTCATTGGGCTAGCCCAGGAGAGATACTGAAACATGTGCCCTGGGCATCAGGTGCACGGCTTTCATACAACATTCTACTGTGTAACAAAGAAGCGTTTAAGCCAGTCCTGAGCTGGATGTCAGGAAGGGGTGGATGCACTTTATCTCAGGGACATGTTTTTTAGCACAAGATACCTTGCCCCCCACTAAGGGAATGGGATGTGTGCCTTTTTTAAACTTAGAGAATGTAAAATAACAAGTTATTTCTGCAACTCTGATCCACAGCCTTATCTTTTTCTACAATTCCCTCCTTTGACACTTCTTTGGAAATATCACAAGAGGCAGTTCATTTTTTTTTTTTAATTTTTATTTTAAACCCTTAACTTCTGTGTATTGGCTCCTAGTTAGAAGAGTGGTAAGGGTGGGCAATGAGGGTCAAGTGACTTGCCCAGGGTGACACAGCCAGGAAGTGTCTGAGGCCAGATTTGAACCTAGGACCTCCTATCTCTAGGCCTGACTCTCAATCCACTGAGCTACCCAGCTGCCCCCTAGGCAGTTCATTTCTTAGGAGCCAGTGTGGGCTAGAATGATGGATACAGTCTTACTGATATGTTTGTTTGGTCCATACCTTGGTCTGGGCCAACATTGGGCATGAGTGCCTTAAAAGTAAGAGAGAAACTAGGAACAAAAGACTGAACATTTTAGGGATGGGAAGAAAGTGGTTTGGGGGTGGCATGGTAGGCAGGGGCACTGAGTGTGCAAGGAACATTCACAGGAACCCTTCACTCAGTATGGATTGTTAGGATTAAAACTCTCAGGAGCCTGTATATTAATTTGTAATTGTTTATGAGATAGTGAAAGCGGGCCGGAGAGAGAAAAGGCACCTGATCACGTGGCAGGGCCTAGTTAATCTGTTTGTGTCTCCATTCACCAGCAAAGAGAGTGTGCTGCTTTCTCTGCCCCTTATTTATGACCCCAGTGACGTCCTTTTTTTTGGATCTCCCTAGTTGGACAGACTTTTTACACAGAATCGAAAGAAATTGGGGTGCAGATTAACATTAATTTCACACAGGATCCAGTACAAAGAAGACAAAAATGTAAGCAAGGGTGAAGAGGAGAATGAGAACTGCTTTCTTGTCAGGATACATTCAGGTTCAGGGTCTTAGGAAGAGCTTTCTGCTTCCTGAAGTTGTCTGTTTTGGGGAGGCATTTCCCATGGGAAATTTTGTGTGATCGGGTTGACCATCGTCCACCAGTTGTCCAGTTTGATCTATGTAAACTCAGAGACATGCATCCCTGAATCAATAATTTGGAATCTAACTAGGCTCTTAGTTAACAGTACTTGGAATGGATCTTGTTTCTAGGGCAGATTTGCAGAAGTATTTTGGTAGATTCAGGTTCCAGGTCACTGATATTTGCTTAAATTTGCTGGCAACAAAACTTCATGTGCTTAAATAGGGTCTTACAAAACCTAATCACATTGTCCTTCCAGCAATAGCTCATGTGGTAAAACCCAGTTCAAACCTCATGGAGTTAGCATGATAAACATGGAATATCAAACTAAGTTACATGTAACTCATCCGAAATTTTGGGGAGTTTCAGTCTTCACTTAGCATGAGTTCTTTTAATCTTTACCTGAACCTTGCAAGTGGTACTGATAAAAAAAAACAAAAAAACAACCCACTTATTCAACTATTTTACATGGAGTGATATGCTTTGGATAACCAGTTCATTTAATGTAATAAATTAGAAAACTTTTTCTAGAGCTAATTGCTTTAGGATTGTATGACTGTAAAGACTTAGTTTTTATTAAATCTATATCCAACTATTTTGTGTGAATAAAGAGAAGTGACTGTTGTCCACTTGCTTAGGGCAAGCAGCAGTTTCTGTTGAGTAACAGAGAATTATGAATTCAATTTTTACTGTCCAAATATTTCCTTGGACAGGTAAGCTGCTGGATTTTTAATTTTTTCTCTGTAAAACCATAAAAATATATGGTTTATAAAGAATGATAATATTTTACTGAGCTAGCTTTTGTTTTTCCAGAGTGTCAAGTTAATGCTTTAATAATTTAATTGACTAATATTATGTGGTTTGACAAGGAACTCTTATTTCTGATCATCCTGGACCACAGATATTTCTCTTCTTTTTTTCCTAATGGATTCATATGTATTATGTGTACTTTCAGATTCAGTACTTTAAGTTGTTTTCTCTTTATTTTCCACTTTAAAAAATGATTTTAAAGTTTGTTGGCTAATTTAAAAAATTCTGTATGTTAAAGCTTCAATCTAACCAGAGACTTTATAATTATTTAAACATACCCAAAGATAATTACTAAAACAATATCCCAAGACTGTATTTAGGCTTCTCTATGGCTAGGCATTTATGAATATTCAAATAAACCTAAAAGAAATCTAGTGGTAGTCTCCTATTTATTAGTTCCCTATTACCTCCAGGATTAGTCTTTAGAACCTTCTTCTTTACTTTGCCTTTTTGTTACTATTCTTAATTAAAAACAAAAACAACCCCTCCCCCAAACCATTCAGATGCCAATTACAAATATTCTGGTTTTCAAGGGAAAGCAGATTAATCTTGTTGCTTCCTAAAAGTAAAATATATATCATTAAAAAACTAAGACTTGTACATCTTTATCACATCACATTTTTATCATCTCCTCCTGTAACAAATAAAATGAATATAGAAAGATATATTTAAAATTATTAGGGTTTTATTGTAATCCATATTGGTAATTAAGCCATGTGCCTGATAAGAACTAATTCAAATGCCACGCCATCACCTCTGCCCACCTGGCTTGTTCAGCAGGAAAGAGTGAGTCCCAATCACATCCCGAGTCTTATACTTCTCTACGTAATCACACTTCCTGCCTGAAGCTGTCCGCCGACTCCAGGAAGATTCCTAGTGGGTAGGACACTTAGAAAAGGGAACCAAGGACTGAGTGAAAATGGGTTATGGGTTAAGGACTAATGGAAAGAGAACATAAGGTGAGAATAAAGATACACAGACTTAGAAAGTTCTAGCATAAGGTGGTCAGACAGCAAGTAAGTTCTGGTGGGCAAGAGCTTTCATGGTTAGGAGCTCTGATGGTCAAGAGCTTCCATGGTTCAGAGCTTCTTCCTCAGCTGCCATATAGTTACTTTTATTGGGGTTACAACAGTATAAGGGGAAGGGGAGAGCCAAGTGGTCTGTTACATTAACACTGAGGTAATCATCAGGAGATACAAACTGCCTGATACTAAGACAATGCCCAGATTAGGAGTTTGATATGGCCTAAGGAGTCTACAGTTGTTTGAGATGTAAGTTAATTGATTATTGTAAGTAAAATACGGAGACTGAGATAACTGACTAGTCTTCCGGAGTGTAGTCTTAGGGAAGGGCTAGGAATTTGGCAAGGTTGAGGTTCAATTTAACTCAAGATTACAGAAATCAATCATTAGCAATACAAGAGTCAGTTTTTGAGCACTCTTAAAATAATATCACAATTAATGTATACCTGGATTGCTACACTGCCCACATGTATTAAGCAAGAGAAATCATGGGAAATGTAGTTTTCATGTCCCCTAAACATCCACAGGAAGTTTAGACCAGAGACCTCAAGGTCAGTTCAAGGACTCCCAAATATCACATTCCCCCTTGAAGAGCGGAGGGTGACCCCAGAAAGCTCTTGTAAACATAACCAACTTTTTTTAAACCCTTACCTTCCATCTTGGAGTCAATACTGTGTATTGGCTCCAAGGCAGAAGAGTGGTAAGGGTAGGCAATGGGGGTCAAGCGACATGCCCAGGGTCACACAGCTGGGAAGTGTCTGAGGCCAGATTTGAACCTAGGACCTCCTGTCTCTAGGCCTGACTCTCAATCCATTGAGCTACCCAGCTGCCCCCATAACTAACTTTTAAATTACAAAAATTTGGGGATAAAAAGAAAAGAGGACAAAAACAATGATCCAGTGGTTGTTAGCCGCATTGACAAAAAGCCAATTGGGGGAAGTACCCTTTGGCATAAGAGTGTACATTCAAAACAAGTGCATGCAACTCCCCATAGTTCAATTAACTGAACCCCAAAGTTCATTTTGGATCTTCATGATCCAGTGTAGGTTCTTCAGGCATCTTCATGGTGCATTCTCCAAACAGGTTCATCGTCTGGATTCTGGGGAGATGACAAATTTCTTATCCTGAAATTGCTCTCAAAAGAATTTAAACTTTACATTATAGATTATAAAACATACATTCCCTTCTGAGGAGAATTATACATTCCCCCCTGAAATTACTCTCAAAAGCGTTGAAATTTTACATTATAGATTATAATACAGACATTCTGAGTATAAAACTTACACATGCCCCTGAGGAGAGTTAATAAAACATTCTCCTCTAAAGAGGGTTAAGGCCAACACCCAGATCAGCCAAGGATACATGGCTGAGTTATGGGATTGTATGAAATCAATTGGCAAAAGAATAAAAAATAATAAAATAAAATCCAAATAAAAGAGAAAAATTAACTTGTGAATGAAATGTAGTGTCAAAGTCTTATGTGCAAAAAAATGTAAGGAAAAATAAACTCATAACAGGTCCTTCAATTAAGACCCAATTAAAGTGATTTAAGCAGTTTGCAATTACCCATTCAGGAGCCAGAACTACAGAAAGTTGCCATTCTATATATGAAAAATAATAGGACCAAATTTGTGTGCAAGGGAAGTGTCTCTTCCTGGTCTGATTTGCCTGCACCTTCTCAGGGATGAGCCATAATGATAGCCAATTTTAGGTGCTTGGCTAGGGATGAAGCTCAGGGGAAAATCTGGCCTCTAACATATGTCAGAAAAGCTGCAATCCCACCTGGATTGGTATGGTCCGCATGATCTTTTGCTCTTTGGCACTTTGCAGATTCTCAGTCGGTCTCTATGACCTTGTGGCTCTTTTGCTCCCTTCTCCTAGAATCAGATAGAGAGACATTAATCACAGTCCCATAATATTTACCAAAAATTGGCAGGTTACCATAGTCTAAGGCTTTTTGGGTATGCCCTAATATTATAGCAAATATATATTTATATTAAACTTATATTACTGTAAAATCAAAAAAAAGTATTAACACTGATTATATGTACTTTAAGTACAAAAATGAAAAAAAAAGGGAAAAGAGTCAATTACCCTATTAAAAAATTAAAAGGAAAATTAAAAAATTTAGGGGAAAAATACAATGCTCTCAAGTACAAAAAATGAGAGAAAAGAACACATATTGCATTGCACATACAAGGAAGAAAAAATAAAAGAATGTTTTAAAACTCAAAAATATATATATCTTAGAATTACTGAAAGGTTTTTCACCCAGAAATGAGATCCATTTCCTGTTAAGCTTTTGTCATGAACTGTGAGTGTAAATGACTTATAAAATAGCAGATTCACAATACACATTCAAATAAAGTACCATAATTTCTAATAACACATTTAAAGACAATAGCAAACAAACCCATTATTATAACCCCTTGCTATGATGTTTAAAAATTGTATACTTGTCACAAATTCAATAGGTATAGTAAATCATTCA
>NW_025386420.1:0-5675 GCF_016433145.1 Gracilinanus agilis
GGAAGGAAGGAAGGAAGGAAGGAAGGAAGGAAGGAAGGAAGGAAGGAAGGAAGGAGCGTTGCTTGGGCATCCCCTGGCCCATCACAATGCCCACCCAATGGTTCTCCTTGCTTCCAAGCTCTTCTCTTTCCCAGCCTTCCCCTTTCTACAGAGCTATGGAAATAATGTTCCTGAAGCAGATGTCTGATGATGTCCTCCTCTTGCTCAACAACCTTCAGGGACTCCCTATTACCTCCAGGATCATCTCCAAACTTGTTGGCCTGGCATCGAAGGCCGGCCACGATCTGAGTCCCACCTGCCTTCCCAGCCTTACCTCCTCCATTCCTTTCACAAAGGTTGTGTTCTGGGCAAACGGAACTTCTGGTTAGTCTCTGGATTCAGCCTCCATCCCTCACCACTCGACATGTGCCACTGCCCGCAGAATCCTTGACTTCCCCGGAAGCTGAGCCTCGGGGCCACCCCGCCACGAAGCCCTCCCTACTGTCCCCTTTGCCAACGCTCTCTCCCAACTCACAGGACTCGCTGCTACTGGTCGGCCCGTCCTCAGAGCAGGGGATGCTTCGTTTTCGTCTTCCTATTTCCAGCACGGAGCCCAGCGCCCTGACCATGACGGTGTTTAGGAAGTCTGTGCTCACGTGAGTTGAACTGAATGTGGTCTGGCTTCAAGTCCTGCCCCTGCGAGCACCCAAGTCAGCCTCTTTGAGCCACGCGATATTCCTCCTCAACTCTGGCAGCCCAAACGCACTCCGTCACTCCACCTGCTCGCTGGCCTGAGTCTCCCACGGTGGGGCTACCACCTGTCAGCTTCATCGATCGGCCAGTTAACAGACCTCTAGGAAGCCCGGACTCTGGGCCACGCCCTGTCCTGGACACGCGCCTCTCCCAGGCCAGCCTCGCCGTATCTCGGCTTAGTGGCTGCCATGTTGCTCTGCTGGCTCATATGGAACTTGCCACCAGATTTCTTTACAGGCCCTGCTGTCTAGACACATGTTCCCTGGGCTGCACTTCTGCCATCTCTTTTGCTATTCCAAACCTTCTGTGCGGTTTCTTCTGCTCCGTTGAGTCTTCATGGATGTGGCTTCTTTTGCCCATCTGGCTCTCCCTCCCGGCTTCCCGTTCGCTGCAAACTTCGTTACTCTGCCATCTCTGCCTTTATCTACGGTCACTGATCTAGCACAGACTCAAGCTCAGGCCCTCGGGGCCCTCAGAGCTTCGAACTCTTCCAGTTCACATCAAACCATTAACGGCCACTCTTGCCGGCCGCCATTCAACCACTTCTCTGCCCACCACTGTCGTCTCGCCCCTACCCTGCCGTCTTTTCTAGGAGAATAATAGCAAGAGAAGCTGGCAAAAGCTTTGCTAGAATCTAGGCAGGCTATAGCTAAGCATTAACTTGATCTTCTAGGCTAGTCACCCTTTCAAAAAAGAAAATGGGGTTAGGCTGGCATAACCTGTTTTGGGTGCAGTCAAACTGGCTCTTACTGGTCACCACTTCCTTTCTTTAAATCCTAACTTGCAGACCTAGTAACAGCTCTAAGACAGAAGGGCAAAGGCTAGGCAAATGGAGTTAAGTGACTTGCCCAGGGACACATTGCTAAGAAGTGACTGAGACTAGATTTGAACCCAGGTCCTCCCAACTCCAAGCCTAGCATTCTAACGACTTTGGCACCTAGTTGCTCCTACCATTTCCTTTCCTCAGTGCTCAGAAACCATTGATTGTGAATTTTTCACAGGAATCCAAGTCAGTCTCAGGAACTTCAAGGTTTCAGACTCGGTTCTCTTTTTTGAAAATCAAGGCAGCATTTGTCCTTTTCCAGTCGCGATGCAAACGTCTCCGTCTCCACGATCGATGTTTTAGTGTGTGCTGCCTTTCGAGACCACTGAGAGCCACTCGGCCATCTCCTTCGGCCCCCCAGGACGTAGGTCGTCCGAGCGTTGGGCTCTGGGCATGTCGCTGGTGGGCAGGTGCTCCCTTACAATCTCCGCGTGTGTCTTAGGCAGCAACAAGGCTGAGCTCTCCGCCAGTTTCCTTCCATCTTGTCAGTCTGACAGTCTGAGCTCCCAAAGGGGTGACGGGGGGGGGCTCTCTGCCCTCAGCGGTCACCCCAGGCCTCCGCTCCGGGGGAACATTCATACATCCCAGGTAATCACACGTGTCACGGGTTGGGAGCTCCAAATAAAATGGCAGCTGAAAGGGCTTCAGAAATGGCCGTGATGAGCGGCCCGGCTAGTTCTCCCTTGTGCGCTGGCCAGCCGTGGTTCGCACCATTGCCTTCGCTGGGCCCTAAGCCGCCTCCACCATCCTTCAGCTTCCTAAAATGCCTGGCTCAGGGCGCTCCTCTCAAGTGAGCCACACCGCAGGCTCAGCAATTGCTGCCAGCTCAGGCCGGCCTGCCTAGATCTCCTTGTCCGCTGCCCAGACTTTGTCCCCTCGGGCCTCTTCTCCCCGCTTCCTTCCCTCTGAATTCTCGGGCCTCGCTCTCGGCACTGGGCCGGCGTGTAAGGAAGGGCCCGGGCCGTGCCGGCTTCCCCTCCCCCTGCCTCTTCAGTTGAAGCCCCCTTAGTCACATTGGCAGGACTCCAGGCAAAGCGAGACTCGTTGGTCCGCAGCAGGTATGTGTCATTTCTGGCCAGCGGCCCGGCATCCTTATATTTAAAGTTGCACTTCGGGAGTCTAAATCCTGTTCTCAGACGCCACCTTCTTCGCCACCTGTTCGCTTCCCCCAGAATCCATTTCTCTCTCCCAGAGCCCCTCCCTTCCCTGGCAGCGGGGACAAAACACCGCCTGGGACCACAAAGTCTTCAGCTCCCCATAGAGGACCGCACGGTCCTTGGCAAAGCTTCATTAACACCCTCCTTGACACATCGGGGAAAGGACTTGGCAATGTTCTCTCGGTGCAGACAAGCTCGTATCTAAGCATCCCAGCTCCCCGCCTCCTTCTCTGGGCCTCGCCTTCCTCCCAGGACAATGAGGAGGTCTAGCCACCATCAGATTGGGTGTACTCAGTGGCCGCTTGTGGCCCTTCCAGCTGGAAAGCTGTGAGCCCATGGGAATTGGGGGCACTTTCTTCCTCTTTTTTTTTTTTAACCCTTGTACTTCGGTGTATTGTCTCATAGGTGGAAGAGTGGTAAGGGTAGGCAATGGGGGTCAAGTGACTTGCCCAGGGTCACACAGCTGGGAAGTGGCTGAGGCCGGGTTTGAACCCAGGACCTCCCGTCTCTAGGCCTGGCTCTCAATCCACTGAGCTACCCAGCTGCCCCCTTTCTTCCTCTTTTGACTGACTCCTCAGGCCACACGATTGGAGATTTAGAGCAGAAAGGGACCCCGGAGGTCCCCTAGCCAACCCCTTCGTTTCCCAGGGATGCCCAGAGACATCAAGTGTCTTGCTCTCAAAGGGCAGATGGGGAGATTTGAACCCAGGCCCCCCAGCTCCAAAGCCAGTGCTTTCCCTCCTGCTTCTCCAATTTGAATTTGGCTGCTCTTGAGCCACATCCGCTCCTATGGGGACCGGCGCAGAAGGATCGAGCTCGGCGTTCCTGTGGCTCTAAGATCCCGGCACTTGAGGCAGGCCCATCAAATCAAATGGGCCAATTAAACTCCCAGGATCTCCCCTTGGGCCAGTCCAGGCTGCTGGAGAAAGCAGCAGGAGGCGAGGGCTGGGCCGGGGCTCCTCTTGGCCAGGCGTTTACTCCCTCTTTCTCTCTTACATGGCCCTCCCTGCCTGCCAGCCGCTTCCTCCCCGGCTCCACGTCTGCTCCCCAAATCTGAGGCCAAGAACTCAGCAGAAGCAAAGGCACGAGGGAGCCTCCCAGACCGCGGCCTCCTCGGGGCTCCGCATGCTGGGCGCTGACAAGAGGCCCCACAGCAAGAAGCAGGGCCCAGCTGGCCGGCTTGGCTCACACAGAAATGGCCAGAACCCATCATGTCACCTGGGAGATCACCTCTATGGGTCTCAGTTTCCTCCTTTGTAAAAAAAAGGGGCGGGGGAAGGCCTGGACTTGCTGGCCTCTGGAGTCCCCACCGTCTGGAACTCCTCCGTCTCAGAGCCATTAGGCTCTCTCCAAATCCAGGTCAAGGCCGTCCTGGGTGCAAGTAGCGTCAGCCTCCAGACAAGCGGCTGGAGAGGCCCCGGAGGACCGGCTCAGAGGGCACAGGCTCCCCCCCCCCCCATGCTTCCCAAATGGGCATCCAGGGAGGCGGCGCTTGGCACCCAGCTGGCTCTTTGCTTCCCTCGCACTCCTCTGCTGGGGCACGTGGAGGGAGGCCGCCCGTCCTGCAGCCAGGCCGGCTCCCCTCCCCCCCCCCTCTTTCCGCGGAGCCGGGCCAGCCCCAAAGCCACGGCCGCTCTGCCCCCTTCTCCACTACCCTTGAGACTCTGCTAGTCTGGCGGCCTCCCCGCCCCGGGCAGCCCTCCAGCAGCGCCCGCGTCCTCTCCGAGCCCTGCTTTCTCACACTGAGCAGCCCCGCTGAGGACGGGAGAGCCGCCGCCGAGGATGCCTGCGCCGCCGGCCGGCCCGGTGCTGAGCTCCACTAGGAGGCTCCGAGGAGATGGGAGGGGGGCCGTCCTGAAGAAGGCCCGGGCCTAAGCCCTCCAGCGGGCAAACCGCTCCCCTCCGTCCAAGGAGAAAGTGTCGGAGGGGCCGGGTTGGCTGCCCCTCGGCTCCGGCTCCAGCGCCAGGACTCCTTCGCAGCCCTCCCACCTCTTTTCCCGGCGCGGCGGGTCTCCTTGGCAACCACGTCACCAGGACCAAAACCCCTGGCAGAGACTTTCTCCCCCCCCCCCCCCCCCCCTCCCGGGCTCGCGCAGGGCCCTTCTCAGGCCTGCTAGTACCCTGGCGGGGAAGCCACGAAGCACCGGGGCTCTGCGCCAAGGGTCCGGGTCCGCGGGAGAGCGGGCCGGGGCGGGGAGCGGAGAAGCCCAAGTCTCTCCCTCCGCCTCCCCCGCTCCTCTCTCCCGCCTAGGCCCCTCGGCCTGCTGGCTTTCCACCTGGCTGCTGCCCAGCCTTCGGAGCCTTCGGAGCCCGAGGCTTCTCAAGTCGGAATGAAGTGGGCTCCTCCTCCGTGCTCGCGGGCCCCGTTCCCCCCGCGGGCTCCCGCCGTCCCTCTCCATCGGGCTCTTCCCGGGGAGGCCAAGTGACGTTCCAGCAGGCACTTCCAGCGCCGAGAGGCACCACAGACGCCCCCTCCCCCGCCCCCATCCCCCGAGGAGCTGCCCCAAGCCCAGACTCCTCCTCTCCTCCCTGAGGTCCAGCAGGATGGGCGGCGGCGGCCCGAAGCAGCTCCCGGCTTAGCCCTCGCCGGCGGTCCCCAGCCCCCGCCTTCCCAGACCTGCGTGACAGCCCCCACCTCTGGGCGCGCGCATTGCTCTGGCGCTTCCCGGGCAGGGCCGGGCTCTCCTGGTGAGGACCCTGGCCAGCGCCCGAGGTCCCAGGGGAAGGAGGTTCGTGACCTGGGAGAGGCCGAGCGGCGGAGCCGGGCCCTGGGAGGGGGTCCACGGGGCTGCCTGACGCCCAGCGAATCCTCCCCTCCCGGCTCCCTGAGGGCGGGCCTCTCCCGGCGGAGAATGGCTCCCCCACCCGGCCCCTGACCCCCTCCAGCCTCCCCCATGGCTCCCTCGGGCGGACAGGCTCGGATGGCGCAGGGCAGGCGCCCGCCCTCGAAGCACAGGACAACT
>NW_025386421.1:0-6351 GCF_016433145.1 Gracilinanus agilis
CTCTCTCTCTCTCTCTCTCTCTCTCTCTCTCTCTCTCTCTCCTTCCCTTGCTACATATTTGCTATATATCCATCATATAATTCCTTTTTTTAAAAAACTTGGTAGAGATTGAGGAAAGTGTCTAGTCATTCATCTTAATGGTCATGTGGCCCAGAAGTCTCAGTAATACTAATGCTAAAAAGATAGGTTTTTGTTTTGAGGAGAAATTTGAGGTCATTAAAAGTCTTTCAATTATGGATTGGCTAAACCAATTCTGGCACATGAATGTAATATAGTATTGCTTACAGTATGAAACAGTGAATATAATGAATACAGAGAAGCATGGTAAATGGATAGGGCACTTGATTTGGAGTCAAAAAGACTTGGGGTCAAATTCCACCTCAGACTTAATAGTTATGTAACCATGGTAAAGGAACTCACCCTCTCAAAACCTCTATACCTTCATCTATAAAATGAGGGGGGGGGGTTGGCCTTAATGGCCACTAAGGTCCCTTCAAGCTCTCTAACTAAGATCTAATGAATTGATGCAGAATAAAGCAAGCAAAGCCAGGATAACAATACATGACTACAGCAATTTAAATGGAAAGAACACCACTATCAAAATAATTGAATCTGAATGTAGTAAAATTAATCTAATAACCAAGGCTGGTCCTAAAGAAGAGACAGGATGATACACCTTCCCCATTTCCTTCTTTGTTAAGGTGGGGGAGCATGAGTGGAATATTGTCTATGGAGTCAGACTTTTTTGATGAGTTAGTTAGTTTTGTTGAACTTTTTTTCTCCTTTTCTGAAAAATTCTTTGCTTGAAGGGATGGCTCATTAGGAGGGGATAGGAGAGGGATATAGTAGGAAATGCAGGTGATGTTAAAACAATAAGCATTAAGAAAATATATTTTAAAATAATTGTCATTTCTAAATCATTTAAAAGTTTTATGTAAGGCTTGTTCCATATATTATCTCATTTCATTCTCACAACAAACTTGTGTGGTCTGTATTTTGGGTATTATTATCCACATGTTATAGAACAGGAAATTGGAACACAGACATGTTTAGTGACTTGTCCACAGTTATAAGCTCATAAATACCATGAGTGAGATTCAAACCCAGGAACTCCTGACTCTAAGCCCAACACTCTTTAAACTGACTCACATTTATATGGTAGTTTATGGATTACAAAGCACTTTATTACATTATCTCATTTGTTCTTTGTAAACAATATTCTATTAAGATGAAAGAACTAATTTTATTAGGCACTTAATTAATGGATGGATACCAAGGCAGGCAGAGGGTGCTCTGCTCTCTGTCTTGTTTTGTTCAGCCGATCTGGACTAGCTATGGATGGTACATGTATCAAATATGTAGATGGTCCAAAGATATGAGGAAGCACTAATATGCAGGTAACACCATTGTCATGGATCACTATCTTGAAGTGATAAACCAGATTGAACAAAGTGAAACTCAGGAGGGATAAATGAGAAAGTCTTGGACTTAGGTTCAAAAAACCATTTGCTTTTCATGTGAGAAAGATTTGTGGGCTTTAGTGAACTATAAGCTCAGTAGTAACCAGAAATGTCTGATATGTTGGCTAAAAAATAAACAAACCACTTGCCCTAGAAAGAAGGAGTTGATAATCTCCTACATTTAGTGCTGATCAGTCTACATCTGTACTACTTCATTCAGCCTTGGACACAACCTCTTTTAAGAGAGACAATGACAAGCTGAAATGTATCTAGAGAGCAAAAATGAAGATTAAGGATCCTGAACCCAAGAGCTATGGGCAGAGCAATGCTTCCAGCCCATTGCCCATGGTCATCTTTCCAAGAAGCAATCCCTGTCAACATGCAGTCTGGAAACTGCTCCTGTAGGTACTATACCCATATTAATTGAAGTCTCAATAAAGAAAGTTCTTGTCATCTTGTCTTTGTCTTGTCACCAAAATCTTTGGCTCTGTCAAATGCTTCAACATCAGAAACTGATCTGATTTGATTTGCGAAAATGATATTTAATAAAAGGTCTTACTATCTCCTTTGCCACTGTTTTCTAAGGATCATAGTACTCTTCCATCTGACTTGCAGCTGAACCTTCCCTAAGTATTATCTCTCTAATTAGAATGTGAGGAGGTCCTGGATATCAGGGATTATCTTAGTCTTTTTTTTTTAAACCCTTACCTTCTTAGAATAGAACCAGAGTAACATTTCCAAGGCAGAAGAGCAGTAAGGGCTAGGGAACAGGGATTAAGTGACTTGCCCAGGTTCATCCAGCTAGGAAGTTTCTGAGACCAGATTTGAACCCATGATCTCTGGTTTCCAGGCCTGGCTCTCTATCTTCTGAGCAACTTAGCTGCCTCTTGTCTTACTCTTCTAATTATATAGTTAACACTTAGCACAGAGCTCTGAACACAGTAAGTGCTTAACAAATATTTTATTCATGAATTCATTCATGAGGGGACTATGGATATAAGATACAAGGAAAATTATAAGGTGATGGATTTTGGCTCAATAAAAGGAAAGATTCTCTAAAAAGTCAGCTGTCTGACAATGGAATGGGCTATGAGTTTTTCATCACTAGAGCAATTTATCAAGTGGGTCTACAAGAACTACCAAATCAAGTAGGGAATAGTATCTTCAAAAAAAATAATATATATATATAGTTTATATACTTTATCATTTTAAAATTTGGGCTCATGTATCATCCCCATCTCGAAATATTGGCTGCCATTTTGGATATAATGGGAATTCCTATGAATCCAGTCACATACCTGAGTAGCCATCATTGTTGCTGAGCCCTTCTCACACTTTCTGGCTTTGGCTTTTCCTTTATTTAGTTATGTCCTGAATAAAGGGAAAATCAACTACACATTCTATTTTAAAATCTTATTTTAATTGAAATATTTTGTCTTTACAATACTTTATTTTCCAAAAATATCCTTTATCTCTCCTCTACCAAGTGAACCATTTTTTATAACAAGGATTAAAAAAGGGAGAAAAGAAGTTTAGCAAAAGCAGCCAGTGGTATCAGTTGTGTGATAGAATATACAATAGTGTATGCCCATTTTTCCCATCTGTGTTGGGGTGAAAAAAGTAAATCTCTCTTTCCCTCTGCCCTACCCCCAGGATCAAGGGTTCAGTAAGCGTGATCTTTCTGTTTAATTTGTTATACTCATGTATATTATTTTCCTAGTTTTGTTTACAATTCTAATGAGTTCCTAGAAGTCTTTCCATGTTTCTCTGAATTTTTCAAATATATGTTGCTTGCAAGAAGCATTAATGTTCCGTTACATCAATGTATCACGATGGTTTAACTATTCTTCAATCAATGGACATTTAACTTTGTTCCTAGATTGTAACTACTAAAAAAGTTCTTCTGAGAATATTTGTTTTTTTTAATCCTTTTATTTTATGGTTTTTGGGTCACTGGATATGTGCAGTCTAGTCACTTGAAAATCACAATTCTGAATTATTTTCCAAAATGGTGGGATAAAGTCACAGCTTCATCAACTGTGTGTTAGTGTGTTTGCTATTTCACGCACTCACCAACATTTACTACTTCCATCTTTTGTCATTTTTATCAATTTGCTGAGTGTGTCATTCAACACTGGAGTTATTTTGATTTGCATTTCTCTTTGCATTAGTGATTTGAAACGATCTTTCATTTGGCTTATAACAGTTTGCAATTTTTTTGAGAACTACTTGCTCATATTCTTTAACCATCTGCATTGTGAAATGAATCTTGGTCACATATTTGTGTTCATTCTCTCTATAGAGTTTAGCCTTCAGGTACTAATAAAAGATATTTGATGCAAATAATTTTCTAACTGTCACTCTCCATTCATATCCTAGCCACCTTGATGTCTTTTCATGCAAAATCTTTTAAATTCATGTAATGGAAGTTATTTTGCAATTGTCTCCAACTCTTGCTTGATCAAGAATTTTCTTTCCAGCTAAAATTGTGAAAGGCATATGTCTTCATTTTCTTATATGACTTTTCTGTGGTGAAGCTTTATATTCAGATAGTGTACCTATTTTTGAGCTTACTGTCAACTTGGAATCATATGTGTAGGTGGATGAGAAGACTACCTTTTTCATGAAGCCTTCTCAGATCCCTCTACTTGGATATGATTCCTCTCTGATCACATTTTTGTACCACAATTTGTTTAGTTATTCTCTAAACAATGGACAGCTAACTTTGTTCTTAGATGGTTAAGTATCACGAAAAGTTCTGCTATGAATATTTTGTTATACATTTATCATTTATTCTTGAATTTTTGGGTCAAAGTGTCCTAATCACTAAGAATTCTTTGCTTGCATCTCTCTTATTACCCTTTTTATTCTCTTATTAATGAGAGGCAGCAGGACATGGGAAATAGTGCACTAGACTGGACTAAAATCTCACTTTCAAACACTTATAAACTGTGTGATCTCTGGAAATCGCTTAGCCTCATTGGGTCTCAATTTCCTCATATGTAAAATGAGTAGGTTGGGCTCAATAAATTACTAGTCCCCTTATTGTTTTAAATTTTTGACTCTATGACCATTAACCCATTTTTTTCATGAGTTTTACTAGGTAATTAATGAAAAAAGATATGAGTAAACAAAAGAGCTTCATGCTATGCAGAAAGCACTGTATTTGGAATAAGAGGATCTGAGTTCATTCAGATCCTAGCTGTTACTCTCTGGGTAGTAAGTTGGGTAAATTGGTTAATTTTGGTCTTTAGTTTTTTTCTTTTGTAAAATGAGGGAACTGAACTAGATGGTCTTTATGTTCCCTTTCAGCTTGAAGTCTATGATATGGTTCTACATTCTTAAAGCATTGACATTATTATATCCATTGCACACTGAATTCTTACCATAAAGTCTTAACCTAAAGCCTTGTGATTTGTTGCCCCAGCCACTTCAGATACCTCTGAAATATTACTCATTTTGACTCTCCTCTGGTGCAGCCAGTCAGGGGGTACTCAAAGAAACCATCCCTCAGTGGGCAACAGGATCATTAATTCTCTTGGTAGAGGTCATTCCTACTTAAGATAATCTACTATAAAAGATCTGAATTAACAAAACATATCAATTGAGGGTAGTGAGGGAATGTTCTCATTACAGACATGCCTTTAACGTAACAGATTCACTGAAGCTTCCTTTAAATAGAAACTCTCCTTATCCTTAGAAGCTACCATACAGAACATTAACTACTTGACTGAGAGGCTGAGAAGCAGAAAGGCAGAAATGGAAAAAGAAACATATCTGAAGTGTTAGGAACCATTCCTCTGCAGAGACTAGACAGAAATGAAGATTAAGCAGGGTTGAAATGCTAACATAAGTCAATAGGAAGAAGAAAGAATTCAATTTATAAAATTCGATTTGCAGACATCCCCAGGAATATGTCTATTGTGTAAAGCAAGGTACATCATACCTGTTGCCTTCTGCTATTAAAAAGCTTAGTCATGTCTTATAGGAATGTGCTTTCAAAGTGGGAAATGTCATGGTGTAAGTATTTATTCTTCCCTGTCTAATTTATCTTGCTATATGTTTGGGTAGTTAAACAGCTCCCATCAGGATCTGTCCAATCTGTTTAGAAGTCTTGTTGATTCATTGCTCCCATTATTGGTTGCCTTTCTATTCGTATGGTAATTCTTTGCTGCTACAAATTAGCTCCTTTATCTCAGCACTGACCAAAGAGGGACATCTTTCTGTATTTTTGGGTCAAAGTGTCCTAACGACTAAAAGTACTTTGCTTGTATCTCTCTTATTACCCTTTTTTATCCTCTTATTATTGAGAGGCAAGGGAAAGTGGCAAAGCTGTAGGACTGGGTGGGAGTTTGGACTGTTAGTAGATAGGTTCAGGAATGAGAGGACAGGTAAAAAGAGATGGAAAATCCAATTCAATGATATATATGTCTAGACCTGGAAGATATAGGACCTTATTTTAGGGTGTATTGGGTCATGGAGGGATCATTCTGACCCCTTTCATCCAACTTGACAGTAACAGAACTGGGAACTTCAGTATCACAAGAATATATGATTTATAACTAGATGGCATCTTGCTACACTTTATACCTCAACTCCCCTTGACCTTCCATATCAAATTGTCAAATTTTATCATAGCATCATAGACTTAGAACTGGAACAGGTTCTTAGACCTGAAGTTCCTAAATTGGATTCTATAACCTTGAAAATTTTTTTTTATTCTCTCCTTTTTTCTTTCCTTCCTCTCTCTCACTTCCCCTCCCTCCCTCCTTTTCTTCCTTCCTTCTTTCCTTTCTTTCTTTCTTCCTTCCTTCCCTCTTTCCTTCCTTCCTTCCTTCCTTTCTTCCCTCTTTCCTTCCTTCCTTCCTTCCTTCCTTCCTTCCTTCCTTCC
>NW_025386422.1:0-7371 GCF_016433145.1 Gracilinanus agilis
AGAGAGAGAGAGAGAGAGAGAGAGAGAGAGAGAGAGAAACTAACTTTTAAAGCATGTTTGAACAACGATAGGACTTGGGCAATAATACATTCATTAAAATGGCCTGGAGTAACATTTTTAGATCTGGCCTTAGAAAGTCTTTCTACTTTACAAAGTTACCGATATGAATGCAATGATTCATCAAATTCTATTTTAATTTTTCCACTAGTGGCTTCTGGTTATTTCAGTCCTCATTTCCTCCTAACTAAAATGACAACCTAATTAAACATGTTTTTTTTCTTTTCTTTTTTTCTCTTCTTCATAGCTATTTTTTTCCATTTCCTTCCAAAATTCCCAGGTATTTTGGGTTTCTTTATGATTTTAATGCATATGTATATATGGATCTGCATTTTAAAGACAGAAGGAAATCTGTGACTTCCCAGTTGCATCCTAATAGAAAGATATTTTAATATACTCAAAGTTAAATTAGTATTTTCTCCTTCCTATAAGGGTATGTTCATGTAGAAATGTGACACATTTTCTTGTTTTTTATTAAATATGATAGTTGGTCTTTCTAACTTACTTTCTATGGCCTATTGAAGCTTAGGGCTCACACTGTGAATTGTTAATTAATCAGTGACAGAAGAAAAGAATATCCCCACTCTGAAAGAAAATGTTACCTCAGTGTCTAATAATAGGGATGGAAGAAGCCGCCTGTGATTTAAGTTTTGTGTGTGTGTGAGATAAGGAGTCTTAAGCTGTGAGGCACAATGTATTTTAACTTAGTTTCCGGCTTTGCCAGAACATTAAAGGAATCATCAATATTTTGCCTTGAAGTGTCTAGACAGGAGTTAAAAGACCCTCTCCTATAGTTTGAAGAGATCCTGTTTCCCATAATTAATAACAGGAAGCAAGTAAACAAGCTTTTGGTGACAAATGAAATGGCAACAGTAACATGAGCACAGAAACATTAGATCTTCAGCAAGGCAGTGTGGTGGTACAAGGAAAGATGGTGCTCGTCTAAAGCAATTATATGATTGTAGCATCAAAGTCCAGGACAAAAGAGAATGCACTTTAATTTTTCACAGGGCTTATTGGCCTTTTAAAAACATGCTTTTTAGTACTCAAAAAGATGGTTCATTTGTCAGTATTGGAAACTATTTGGATGCAAAGTGATTTCCATGTTTGACATGACTAAAAAGAATTTCAGACATTTCCTGGAAATAGGATATATGTGTGTGTGTATTTAGATCTATTTCCCAGAGAAAGATAAATCAAGAAGGAGGGAGGAGAAAACTTTTCCCCCTTTTCTTAAAAAGAGAAAATAAAGGTCTTTTTAGATTTTAAAGGCAGTTTTTATTGTGTGCTTTTAGAAACATGGCTGCTATATGTGAACATTCTGATCTTAGGGTCTTACAAAAACTAAATGTAACATTAATCAGGTAGTCTCAATATGACTGGAAGAATTGACTCAATTGTTCTTTGAACACGGCACATCTCATATGTAATGAAATATGTCTATATCTTCCAGTTGTATCATCTAATTTATATGGCCTGATCTTAGCATTCACTGACCTTAAAAATAGCAGTTATAGGTAGATGCCTTGCTTTTTATACATATTAGACTAGGTTATAAATTCCTATGTCTTTACACTGCCAGCCATTTAATTTACAGTTAGATGATTTGATATTTTAGAATCATTTTCCAAAAAAAGTTGCCAACATGATTTAACCCTAAACTATCAAAAATAATGTACATATTTTGAAGTTTAAATAAAGAATTACTACATTAACTTATTTTGTGGAGCTTTCAGGATGAACTCACTGGGTATATAGTAGGTATATGAAGCAGAAAATGAAAAAAAGGTAAGAATATTCTTCTTAAAGAATATGATGGATATATGCCTTCACATCACAAAAAACAAAATATATTTATGAAGCCAAATAAACAAAAAATTATTCCTAATAAAATCTTAAAATTGTTTCCCAAAGGAACTTATATTTTATTTCTGTGTATTATTCAGTATAATATAAAAACTTCCAAATGAGAAATGTAAATTTTTATTTGCACATGTGATTTATAGATATAGACATAGAAAATGAATGGAAATATCAAAAATACGATGTAGCTTTTGTTAACTATTTTCTTCTGTAACTTCTCCTTACCTATCCCACTACAAATCACCTATTGAACTTTGAATAATTAGGGATGGGAGGAAGTAGTGCTAAACTGAAACACTTCTGTACAAAACTTAAGTCACTGAAGTATATGTTGAGATTTGGTCAGTCAGGAGAGAGGATTACGGTAAAAAAATAATTGATTCTCATTCTATAAGAAGTGGTCAACAAATGTTCTGAATTTTAATTTTTCATAAACTTTATTATTGTATGTTGTGTACGTATCACCACCTGCCCTCGTTATATTGTAAGTCTCTATAATATAAAGTTGGTAATTTTTTCTGCTTTTTTATCTAAACATTTTGAAGAAATATTTGAATTCACATTAATTATAGACTCACTGTAGTGGAGGAAGTTGAAAGGGTAATTTAAAATTTCTCTTTTTACCAAACTAGAATCTAGCCCTCACTGTATTTTTCTTAGTGAATTGAAATGAAGCATATGTCTGAGTAGCAACTACCTCTGAGAGTTGGATACTTGCTTATTACCAGTACTTTTTAAAATAGTTATTTGAATGTGAAATTCTAGTAAAATCACAAAACAGTGTCTGAGAGGAGAAAGAAGGCATAAAAATTAAGTCAGTCTCATTTTCCCATAACCATAGTTGGATTTCCTTTTTTTTTTTTTTTTTTTTTTTTTTTTGCTTTGGCTTAGTGTTTCAGTAAATATTTGGTATCATATTTTGAAAAAAAATTAATGAATCCTAAATTACAAGAAATCTCACTACAGTGCTATCCTATGAGAAATTCTCACTGAAAAGCAAGTCAAACCTACCAGGTACTGTGTGAGAATTATAGCATTTGCAAGTTAGTGCATTGGGAAATATTAAAGTTGTCCAAGACATCATTATATAAGGATGTTCTTGGAAGGAGTTTAGCAGCAAATGGAGATGGCAGAATGGAGGATCAGTGAATTTTAGAGTAAACATTTTCACCCACTCCCAGCCTCATTATTTAATTGTCTATGCCATGATATTTCATCTTATGCTTGGTATTTGGGTTTAGCCAGGAAGATTATGTAAAATTTTTTAAAAAGTTAAATTTTACTACATAAAATGTGATTGAGTTTATTTCCTCGGTAGGTTTAGGATGAACAGAATCACTCATGCACTTAAAGAGTGAAACTCTTCCCCTCCTTTCTTTCCCTACTCTGAGAACAGTGTGACGCCATATCTTTTGATGAAATGAATGGTGTTTTGGAGCATTTACTAAGAGTCCAACGGTGAGAGAGGTATGCCTTGCATGGAATTGGCACAAACTTAGTTATTCTTCAGATGGAAGAAAAACAGCTAATTGAAATACGAGACTCTGTTTCCTGATTATGAAATCTAGAAGAAAGATTACAGAAGCTTACTTAGTTTGTACCTAACAACCTACATAGATACATGTGTGTATATATTCATATATATGTGTATGTTGTCTAAAATGATATATAATAAAGTATATATTGTGATATCTATTTAAAAAACTTGAAAATTCAAAGTAATGAATGGTATGTGGTAAATATTTCAATAAGGTATTCTGGTTTCACTGATTTATGTTCAGCATATGAATTTCTGCTTTATCCATATAACAGTGTGGATGACGGGCCCTCTATCATATTGCCTTCTGGATTCTATTTGCTGTTTAGTAACCTGCCTCAGGGAAAACTGAAAAATCTGTTTCCTGATGTCTCCCTTCCCCCTCTTACATTTTTTTTGCCATGTGTAAAAGTTCCTCTAACCCTATCCCAAGGAGACACATTGAGTACAAGTGGGACCTGGCTTTGGCCTGGGCTTCTACAAGTCCTACATTCTAGGTCCTTTGTGGACTCTCCACTAGACAGGACAATATGCAAGAGAACAAAAGCTAGGCAGAAAATATTATTTGCTAAGAAGCTGGCTACTTTCACAGTTAATTCAAAAAGACTGTTTTTTTTTCACTTTAAAGCATCATCAACACAATAACATCCTGAAATTATGACTATACCATTCTCTTCCCCCCAAAAAGGAAATTCATTCAACCTTCAACCAGATTTGTTTTTCATTGTATATTTGTGTGTTGTAGTGGTTGTTAGCCAAGGACAATAAGCTTCCTGACATCATCCCCTTCCTGAACATTATAATCTTAAGTACATTGAGAGCTCTCAGATGGAACAATTTATTATTCTCTTATTAATTCTGACATTATTCTTAGTTAGAAACAGACATTATTAGGATCCAAGTGTAATCAAATAACTGAATCAAAATGCAAAATTAGATAGAGATGGATGCATACATATATCTATGCATACATATATACATACATACATACATACATACACTGTTGGCTATGGGGTGTAGGTAAGCTTATAAATTAAAAATCCATTTTCTGGGTAACTTAGTTTCAAATTGGGCTTACATCATGCCAATACATTTTTAAAATGTTGCTACTTCCTGTAAAAGCAACCATTTTGTTGCCTTCTTACAACTGGAACAAAATGGTGGCAGAGCAGTGCTTATTGTATCCCAATGAACATTCTTTCTCTTTTTTGTACAATTTTTTTCCACCAACTCATATTTCTTCCTTCTCCCCAGTGTCATATTTTATTTAAGGAGATAAATGAGCATATCCAATTGAGTTTTTAAAAGTTAAAAGATAAATATTTCCTTTGTTGTCTAAAACTAACTCCTTTGGAAATATTTTTAAGACTAACAAGAATTTAAATGATCTTAGTCAGAGACCTCTATACCAAGAGAAAACACATATGAAATGACAACATAACGTTTTTAAACTTTCTGAAAATCTATGTGCCTTCGAAGTCTGAGATTCCTGTTACACTTCCCTTAAACTTAAAGGACTGATTCATATCTTAATCAGATGGAACCTAAATCCCCACCAAGGTAAACAAGAACAGTATATTTCCAGAGACAGTAAGCTACTGCTGCTGCCCTGTGACAGACATAATTTGACTCTGTAGCTTGCAATTCAGTATTCTTCAAGTGTTCACTTTTATTGAAGACTACAATCAATAGGCATGGCAAATTGTATCTAAGGGGAGAGGACACAAATCAGGCCTGCCTGTTTCTGTTGTTCTTTCTCTGAATAAGTATTCAGTGCTCTTATGAACAGGGTGTTTGCCCTTTTATGTGCCAGACTCTGGCCCTTCACTGCCTTGAACACTTACTTCCCAGGGTGCAGTTGAGAAGTAACAGCCACTTATGAATCTGGGAAGATAGATTTGAATAGGGAAAAGCACAGATTTCACTCTTTGGGGCATATTATATACTTTCTTTGAGTAAAACCTGTGGGAATAAAAAATGATCCAGCCAAATTTGCCATAGAAGTTAAATATCCTACAAATTTAGACAAAATCCCTTCTTAAGTGAGGTATAAGATAAACCATTTAATAATAATTCTTTTTTAAAGAAGCTGTATGGAGTAGGGGATAAAAGAGCTAGCCTTCAATTCAGGGAGGTCTTTAAGTCATTTCTCTCCTCTGACATATAAAGACTTTGGAACCCTGAGCAAGTTACTTACCTCTCAGTGCCCCCAAGCAAATCTCTAATGTTAAAAGCTGCAAGTCAGTTCCTCTTCTACTTTGGTAGAAGAAATTTCCTCATATAGAATCCCATATATCATCATAATCATTAATAATTAAAATAAAAGTGTAATTAGGTACCTATTACGTGCCAGACACTTTGCTAAGCAGTGAGGATAAAAAGGACAAACCAAAAGACCCTCCTCTCAAGGAATTCACATTCGAATAGGCAAAGCAGCATACAAACAGACAGGCACATGCAGGTTGTATAAAGAGTGTAAATGGGAGAGAGTATCAGATGCAAGGCATTCACAGGTCCATGAAGGCAATTTCTTTTCTTTCAACACAAAGTAGACTTTTCATAGGTTTCGTAGTGCAGTATCTCTATTTCAACAATCAACTATGATGAAATTGGCACTTTATATTAATAACTTGGGAGCCTGGCCACTCCCTGTGAAAGAATTACCACTCTATAGTTTGTTACTCCACTAAACTTTCCACTACAATTACATCATCACCAAAGAAGAGTTATTTTGTTATGGCCCTAGAAAAACTTTTCTATAATTAAATTTCAATGTAATAATTTTGAAATATTTTTTTGTCACTACATTTCAAATGCCATATTTTTTGGCTATCAGGAGAGGGGTTAGGAGAAGGCCCCATTACATAGAAAATACTAAACATCAGAACCCCACAGAGTATGAACTACATAATTCCCTGATAGGTATTTTGATGTGGATCTTGAAAACATGACTGGAGGAGCCCTAATCAGTAAGGGAGAAAATAGGAACACTATTTAATATCATCCTAAAGCCTTAATTAAACACATTTCTCTTTTTTTGGAGTTCCTCAAATGTATTGTTGGTCTTTTTGGAGTTTTCAACCAATCACATTTTCAAGATGACAGTGACAAGAGTCTACTGCCATGTATCTCTGCCGAAAAGCTATTTTACTCTACCGTTTATTCATCCAATATGTGTACCTGCTAGCCCAACTTCTGAAAAAGAAACATGTTTTTTTTTTTTTGGAGGAATGAAAATCAGGCCATGAAAGGAAAAATGTTTCCTAAAAATCTCCTTATCTGAAAAATAAGTGTTGGTAATTTATCTTTTGCTTCTCAGATTTTTAAATCCATGTTTAACCACATTTGAAAATTCATTTCAGCCTAGCACCATCTTTATGTGTTGTCTTCTTACATTAGACTACTTGATGGTAGGAACTATCTTGTTTACTTGTACTGATATCCTCCGTGGGTGCTTGAACATAAGAAGCATTTAATAAATACTTTTTCAATCAAACACAGGCAGCGGACAATCTTTTTCACATTATAGAGTTACTCAAATCTTAAATTTAGCAGTAGGAATAAGGAAGGTGGGGGCTAGTCAGTTTTATTTGCATTCATATCTTTTCACACTGCTTTGTACCTAACATTCACTATTCCTGATGTCTTTTCTCCCCTGTATTCAGAATTGCTTGTGGCATCAGGCATTGAAGAAAGATGTAAAGGAGGGCCTAGCTCAATTCTTCAAAAATGACATTAGAAGTCATTTTTTGTTTGGGGCAGAGAAAAAGGAAACAACAGTGTCCCTCGTAAGTTGTATATCATGCTAATTTTCTCTTTCACAGAAGTGTTGCAAAGGCATCTCCCAAAGTAGTCTTTAGTCTTTTATTTTCTCTCTCTCTCTCTCTCTCTCTCTCTCTCTCTCTCTCTCTCTC
>NW_025386423.1:0-8201 GCF_016433145.1 Gracilinanus agilis
AGTGCGTCCTGCCGCCTGGCTGGCCCCCTTCGGCCCGCGGTCCTCTCTCCCTCCCTCCGTTTCTCCTTCGCTCCCTTTCTCTCCTCTCCCTCCCTGCTGTCCCCTTCCCGGTGCAGCTCGGACCCGACCCGCCCCCGGGCCATGGAGCGCTGGCCCTACGGCTGCGCGTGGCTCCTGGTGGCCGGCCGGGCGCTGCTCCAGATGCGCCGCTCCGACCTGCGCCTGAGCCGCGCGCTGCTCGGGGCCCTGGCGCTGCTAGCCCTATTGGACTGGCTGTGTCGCCGCCTGCTGCCCACGCTGCCCGGGGTGGCCGTGGTCGCCGGCGCGGGCTGGCTGGTGTTGTCCCGACTGGCTCGGCGGTCCAGGCTGCCCGTGGCGGGGAAGGTGGTCTTCATCACTGGTGAGTGGGAGGCGGAGGAGTGGGTGTGGCAAGCTGGGGCACCGAGCGTCCTCTCTCTCCCCACCGGACGGGGCAGTGACCAGTGGCAGTGGCCCCGGAGGGGCCTGAAAGGGGAGGGAGAACAACTAATTTACCTTGGGGGAGATAGCGTGGTGTCTTGGAAGTTGGGAGTCTAAAGACGTGGGTTCTAATATGAAACTTTGCTACTTTAGTAGGTGTGAACTTGGACGAGGCACAACACCTCTTTGTGCCTCAGTCTCCATTTGTAAGGTAAGAGGCTTGGAACAGACCCCTTTGAGTTCAAAAGACTGTGATCTTGGTGGTTCCTCCAGACCAGTGGGCACAGGTCACCAGACGTGCCCAAGCTACTCTGCCTCTGTCCATGAGTAGAGAGACTCCACTCCATCCAGTGCTCTTGGATCTCTTTGAATAAAATCCGTGCTTGCAGAGAGTATGCTGCACAGAGACTGAGGTGCTTTGGCTAGGGAACCTGTTGTCCAGGGGTGGGATGCGGGGACATGTTGGGTGTCTTGTGCCAAGCTCTCTGCTCTGCCTTGGTGGACACTGGGACTGCCATTGGGTGGGCCGACTTTAGGGAGGGCTATTTTCAATCTCAGAAAGGAGGCAGTTTCTGCAGTCAAGATCTTGGTGGACATGGGACCAATGACACTTCTTCATTTGGTGGTGCCCAAGATCAAGAAGAATGGGGAGGGGGGGTGCCTTCTGAGTCAGATGTGGGTTCTGTTGCTCCTAGGCACACAGAAATGGAGGAAACTGGGGGTGGGGACAAGTTAGTGGAAATGATACTGGAATTGGAGTCAGATGGTTGCTGTTCTCTACCTGTGTAACCTTCAGCAGCTCAGTTCCCTTCACTGGGATTTAGTTTCTCATCTGTGAAATAAGGGGTTGACCTCGACCCTTTCTCCTAGTGTGAATATAGTATGAGCTTACATGAGGGACAGTTGGGGACCAAATCCAAAGGATTCTGCTGCTTCTCACCTAGCTGGCTCCTGGGAGTGAGCATTTCTGGAGTGGCATAAATGGCTTGTCCAGAACTGAAACTTCCAGTCAAGCTGGGGCAGATAGATCAGAATAAAGTAGGTGTTTGAGGAGAGAATTTGGGTTAATGTGTGTAAATGTATCTGCAGGTATGTTGTTCTATCTGGTCCACTCTGGGCTCTTTCTGAGCTCTGCAAGAATCATAGATCCAGAGGCTCAGAGCTGGAAGGGACCTTAGAACATTGGATGTTGGAGTCTTAGAAATCAGCTCGTCCAACCAGCCCCTTCATCCTGGGACTTATGGGAATCAATGCATGGCTGGACCTGAGTCCTATCTGGCACATGGGGCATAAGTGCAGGCTGATACCCTCTGGCCCCCTACTCCCAGACACTTTTTGTAGTGTCCACTGGGAGACCAAGCTCGGAATGAATTGGATGCTGTGTATTCTGCTCTTTGGGGTGCTTGGACTTCTTGGGAAGCTGGCAGTGGTGGTGTGGAGGAAGTAAAAGACAAATCCATGGTGGGAGAAGTGGAGGAATTAGCAGTGTCTTAGGGACAGACCCCTCCTCTCTTCTCTGGAGCTTTTGGGTTTGACAGTGAAACAGCTGAGTCAGGGCGTAGGGCATATCTGGTCTAAACCCTACATTTTTCAGATGAGGTTAAGGAAGTGACTTGCTCAGGACCATTTGAATTTCTATGGGAGATGGTATTTGAACCCAGGTTCTCTGGCTCCAGATCCGGCCGATTCTTAATGCTTCCCCAAGTCCTGCCTGGTGTCCAGACTTGAGGGGAATGATCAGTGAGAGGTGAGGGCAGCTGCAGGGTTCTTGGTTGTCTCTGATACCTTACTTATCATGGGTGAGGGCTGAGGAGCAGTGGGGAAAGATGGGTGAGTGATTTGTGGGAGAAGCCTGATTTGTATTTTAACCCCCAGGGTATCATGGACAGTGTTTGTGGCCAAGACTGGGCAGAGGCCCTAGGAGGAGGTTGAGCAGGGGGCTCAGGTGCCTCCTAGACCCTGGGCTGAGCTGAGCTGAGCTTCCTTTGTTTGGAGATGGGAATAAATCTATCACCAGAAAGGGGAGGGGGTAGACACAGAAAGGGGGAGGGGAAAGGACCCAAGGGACTTTTCCTGACAGACTGGCATTGACTCCCAATGCCTGGGATGGTGAGGAGGAGCACCATGGAACACCAGCTCACAGTGCCCCCCATCCAGTCTTCTTGGCTAGGATGGGGGGCTGGTAGAGAGGGTAAAAGGTTTCTCTGGGTGGCTTCGGAACCCAGGGGGCTGTTTCTCCATTCCAGGGACTGCCAGATCTGCCAGCTGCCCTCCTCTACCTCCTAGGTACCCTCTCCAGGGACTCAGTCCTGAGTGGGGCAGGGGGTAGACTTGGTCTGTTGTGAGGGGAAGAGGGGAGGGATGTTGTGTAAGGAAAGAATCTTTGGCATGAGGTTGGAGATGGGCTCAAATGCAACTGTGCTGCTGGTTAGCTGAAGTACCTCTCTGGACATCAGTTTCTTGAATGTATGGCTCCAGCGAAGGGCGTGGGCTGGTGGGTTTCTAAGGTCTATTCTAGCCACAAATCTTAGGGTCCTGTGAATAAGCAATTAGGAGACTGGATTGTGGCTGAGGGTTGTAGGAGGCAGAAATAGGAGATAAGGTGGAAAAGGTGAAGAAAGTGGAGAGCCTTGAAGGCCAGGCTAAGAAAATTTTAGGCAGTGGTGATTCAGTGAAGGATTTTGAGCAGAGGCCTGAGAATAGAGTGTAAGCTCCATGAGGCCAAGGACCATTATTAATTCCTCTTTTTGTCCTCCACACCCAGCAAAGTGCCTTTGCACATAGTAGGGACTAAATAAATATTTTTCCAGTTGAATAGAATTGAAGAAAAGAGTGCTTCCGGAATAGATTAGAGGAAAGGGGGCTAATGTTGCTAAAGACTCTGGGTCCTAAGAATCAGGGCTGTCCTAAAAGGGCAATGAAGGGCCTTGCCAAGTAGTGAGTTTCTTGTCATGGGAGATCCTTAAGTAGAGGGGATGACTGCTCCTAAGGATGTTTTGGAGGGCACTCAGGTGGGAAAGAGACAGTGTTGCCTGTTGTCCCTTCTAACAACATCTTCAGAAGTTAGCAACCTTTTCTCAATTGTCGAAGGAAGTAAGGGAGACACAAGGAGGAATGAGGAGGAAGAGTCTGCACCTTGGAGAAACTTGGAAAACTGAGAAGGTGCTATGCATCTCGGCAGAGATATTGACCCCTAGAAACTCAGAGTTCCATAGGGTTCCCAATAAGATCAACCACATGGGTGAAGAGAGGGAGGTTGCCTGCTTCTAGTGACCTAGCTCTGAGGGCTGAGTACTCGTGTACTGGGCTCCACTAATGGAATCCCCCTTAGCCTCTTCCTTGGGGTCCTTCCTATAGGATCTTCAGCAGCAATACTGCATCCTACCTTAAAATAATGTTTGTTAACAACATTTCTTTCTTTAGATAGTTGGCAAACATATGCCAAATTCTTTAAACAATCACTTTTAAAAATGTGGAGTTCCAAATTCTTCCCCTTCCTGCCACCCCTCCTTGAGAAGGTAAGCAATTTGATTTCTATTCTTCCTGTGAGGTCATGCAAAACCTATTTCCATGTGCAAAAGAAAACACAAACAAAATAAAACAATAAAAATCAATATAGTAAACAGAAGTATGTTTCAGTCTGCATTCAGGGTTTATCAGCTCTCTCCCTGGAGGTGGATAGCATTTTTCACCATGGGACCTTTGGAATTGTCTTGGATCAGAGAAACTACATGTTTCCCAGTTGAATGCGTCCTACTTGGAGAGCTTCCTAGAAGGAATACCCCAGTGTAGGTGGGAAATCTGCCCTTTTCCTCAAGCCCTCTGTCGCTCCTGCAATTTCTTTTTCCTTTGTTCAGATCTCAGTGGAGAGGGAACCTTTCCCTTACCTCCCAAACCAGACTCCCTTTCTCTGGCCCCTCTCTACCCTGCCCAGATAGTTCCGGAGGTTCTACGGGGTAGAAGTCATTGTAAAGCTTCCCTTTCACCTCCCTTTCCTCTCCTGGGAACTTAGTTCTGTGGATGACCAACCTCACCTTTGGGTGCTCATCTCTAGAACTTGGGGCTGGGGTGATGTGCTAAAAAGACCACTAGTTGGGGGCAGCTGGGTAGCTCAGTGGATTGAGAGTCAGGCCTAGAGACGGGAGGTCCTGGGTTCAACTCCAGCCTCAGACATTTCCCAGCTGTGTGACCCTGGGCAAGTCACTTGACCCCCATTGCCCACCCTTACCACTCATCCACCTAGGAGCCAATACACAGAAGTTAATGGTTTAAACAATAAAAATTAAAAATAAAAAAATAAAAAGACCACTAGGCTTGTAGTCAGTAGACTTTGGTATAAGTCCCACCTTGGACCACATAACAGAGAACCCTCAGACCCTGTTTGGGGTTAATAATAGCTATTTTCTACCCAGGGATGCTGGCAAGAGTGTTGTGTACACTGTTGAATTTTTCAGGTTGCTAGACATCTGCTTCAGACTCCAAGTTTGAGGAGAGTAGCTGATCTACACTGGTAGAGAGAATTTTCCCAATCGGAATTCCTTACACCAAGGACTTTGTGGTCCAAAGAAAGATCTATAAATGTGGCAGGTTTAAGAGAGAGGATCAGCCAGTCCTGGGAGAGCCATAGGCACCTGTGAACTCACCTGCTCCCTTTCTGAGCAAGGGACACAGTATGGAGCACCCCATCCCCTAGTCTTTCCACCCAATTCCTTTTAGATCAAAGGGAAATAAGGAGCCAGAGGACTCTGGGAATCTCTAAATTCCCGACTATCTCCACAATTCTTAGGGTAGGTGGAGGCAAGTATTATAGGCAGGGAGAGAGAGATTCAGCCCAGGCTCTTCAGACTGGAGGGCATGGAGGCTTCAGGGAAAAAGGGAAAGCCTTGGGGACAGGAAGTTTGGAGCTCTGTGGCCCACTCAGAGGAGTCTTTCCTGGGACAGCATCTGGACAGTGCCTGCTGGCCTAGGCTGACACCTTACTCTCTGCTCTGGACCTCAGATCCCTTCTAGATCAAAATTAAAGGGGGGTGGGTTAGGCTAGATGCGTCCAAAGGTCGTTTCTGTTGCTCTGTCTAAGATTCCCTCCCTTCTCTAAAATTCTGATTCTAGCTGATTTGGGCAAGATGTCTGCCCTTTCCCAGCTTCTGAAGGAGCTCAGTGACCAGAGAGACCTCCCCTGAGTTAGGTAACTCCTCCCTATTCTAAAGGTGAAGTGGAAGAGGGCCAGGTCTTTCTTAACCTGACAGGAACTCTCACTTTCTGCTCTTGTTAGTGCATCAAAGACCAGCCAGGCCCACTAGACACCAGGCAATGACTTATTAGGTGCCACCTGCCCTCTTTGCTCAGTCAAGTGAGCCAGGGGTTAGGCAGGGGGCTGAGGCTGTGATTTGAACCGTCATGGGATGCCTTCAGCCTGGTTTCAGCCTTTGGGCAGGAGACACTGACTACCAGCAGTGGGACAGTGGGCTCTCCAGAGGCAGCTCTCCCCTACACATCCTTGTTTCTCTGCCCCTCTCCCTGGACAGCCTGGCATCTCTTCCAGACACATAACACACAGGTAAGGGAGGTGGGCACAGGTGTGTGTGTGTACAGAGACACATGGAGACATGCATAGGTGGAGTCAGCATGGCAGTGCAGAAAGAGCTGGGCTTGGCACTCGGTACACCCGGTTCTAGTCCCAGCTCTGCTACTGACTAGCCTTTTGCCTTCAGGTAAGTTACTTGCCTCCCTGAGCCTCAGTTTCCCGTCTTTCAAATGAGGGAGGTCGGCTAGATGACCTCGGAGGCCCCTTCTGTGATGCTGTGCCCCCCACGAGCCCAGATAGGCAAACGGGGCATCCTGAGCCTTGTGGCTAGGCATGGAAGACTCGTCCCGAAATGCGCCGGAACCCAAGCCATGCAGCTACACAGAGACCGCGGGCAGCGTGGGGACGAGCCCACACCGGGACGCCCGGGCAAACACTTTCCACGTGCACAGGCGCTAAGAGAGGCGTCGGTGCCCAGATGCAGACTGAGGGGTCCATGTGAACCTCCCTGGTACAGGCACACACGCACACGCACACGCACGCACACACAGTGGGGCCACTGCGGGAGGCCCGCCAGCCCGGCCCAGACAAAGCTCTGGGTAACCCTGAGCCCGGCTTTGTTCTCCCGAGGTAACGGGAGGGGGCGGGGCCGGGAGCCAGACAGAGCCTGGTCGGGAGGAGGGGCCAGACGGGGGTGGCGGGAGGCGGAGAGGGGCGGGCCTCGGAGGGCCAAGTCGGGAGCGGGGTCAAGGTTGAAAGGTTTCAGCCCAGGCAGAAGGGCAAAGGGAGCGGGATGTCCCCCCACCTCCCCGCAGGACCCCAGGTGGGGCTGAGACCTTTTCCCGCCCCGCTGCCAGCTCGAACCTCTGGGCCAGTTCCAAAATTGGGACAAATTCCTTTCTCCAATCTAAAGAGCCCCCCTCCCTCTCCATCCGCACTCCTCGCCGCCCCCCTTCCTTTTCTCTCTCCTCCTCCCCCCTCCCCTCCTTTCCCTTCTTCCTCTTCTTCCTTGCTGGCTGTCCTTGCGCCTTCTTCTCTCCCTCCCTCCCTCCCTTCCTCCATCCGGGCCAAATCCCGAGCTGGACATCGGCCCGGAGAGGCCCCTTAGGACTCAGCCGGGACCAGCTGGACCAGAGCAGGGAAGAGAGACCGGGCCCAAGACCCCTGCTCTCACCTCGGCCCCGAGGAGGAGAGGTTAGGGGCTGCTGAGGACACCCTGAGGGCCACGGAGTGGGGAGAAACCACAGCCGGGGTACCTCTAAATAAACCATTCATAGAATTTGCACGGGGAAGCCCAGCTAGTGCTCAACGCCTCCTCTTAGACACCGAGGCTCTGCGAAGTACCTCGAAGTGCCTCGGCCGGGGCATCCTGTTGGCAGTCTTTTGGCAGAGTGGAGGGAGATTCAAACCCAGGTCCTTTGACTCCACCCCAGCCATGCAGAGTAACTTTAGCCGAGGTGCGGAATACTGGAAGGACGCTGGGGAGCTGGAAAACTCAGAGGGCTGGTTGTGGTCCAAGTGGGGAAGCTGAAATGCAAAGCTGAGACCAGGCAGCTCCATGGCTCCGGGGGGAGAGTGCCCGACCTGGAGCCTCAGACACTGCCTGGCTCTGCTGTCCTGCACAAGGCACTTCACCCAAGAGGCCAGCCCTTGTCTTCTGCCTTGGAATGGATAGCCTTGTGGGCACTGGGCAGCTCTAGAAGGGTTTTGTGCCACGATGGCATGAGAAGAGGAGTGCTGAGGGAGATGAAGCACTTCTGTTCCGGGCATTGTCCTGGGTGCTGGGGAAAAGCCTGGCAGAGTAATCGGCAGTTTGTTCTGAGGATATCAGACAGGAAGACCAATTAGGAAGTGATTACTAAGTCAGGCCAAAGGTAACAAGAGTCTGAAGTTGAGTCTGGCGCTTTGGCGGAAAAGGTAGGGCTATGTGTATGTTTACTGAGGCATGGCTAAATGTTTGTTGAGTTGCTGGATCATATGGTACATACAGAGGTCCTTGGGTGTGCCCTCCGGGCCCCACCTTGCTTGGCCAGCCTTTGTTTTGGGGCACCCGTATACTAGACCTGGCCAGCCTGTTCTGGGGGGAGAAGGCCTAGTAGGTAACTGGAAGAGTGGGTGCTCCTTTGGTCAAGAAACATGGAGAATGCTCTAGGGGAGGGTCCAGTAATTGGAGGTGCCATGCAACTTTGGGCCTTGAAGTCTCCACTCTTCCTTCCTT
>NW_025386424.1:0-6756 GCF_016433145.1 Gracilinanus agilis
CTCTCTCTGTTTCTCTCTCTCTCTCTCTCTCTCTCTCTCTCTCTCTCTCTCTCTCTCTCTCTTTCCCAGACTGAAGGTGGTGAAAAAGCATTGGATATGGAGTCAGGAAACTTGCATTTGTGACCCTGAGGTGAATCACTTTAGCCTTTTGAACCTCAGTTTCCTCAGCTATAAAATGGGGAATAACCTTGCCTTTTCTTTTGGTGATGGGGATAGAACAGCTAGTCTTACCTCATCTCTCTCTGACACATCCAAACCAGATTCCCAGGTGCTTTAATGGACTGGTGAGTAGGAGAATAGATTTTTCTACTTGATATCTGAGTTATTCCCATAATATCTAAATGGTATATTGGGTATAAGGATCAAAGCCCTCATTTCTTCCATTGTGTTTGATTCTGTTGAAAGTAAAACTGTGTTGATGTACACATGTTGGATTGTTTACCCTGAGGATGAAGGGATATAAATAGAGAAATTGCCAGAACTAGCAAATAATTGACATTGAATTCCAGTCTTATGTGTATAAATGGGATACTTGTGTGGGGAGATAGAATTGTGTGGTTCAATGCGATTGGATGAGAAGAGTGGTCAAGAGGGACTACCCATCTTTTTGAATAGTTATGAGGGAGTTGCCTTCAGAACCATGACGTTTTATATAAATATGAATTATTATTATTATCATTGTCATAGAGATCAATAACCTGAGGACAAAGCACATAATAAGTGATGTGAACTTTGATTTATTTTTTAATCAGTCTTTTAAAAATTTTCTTTTGAAACTACCATTTCTTTTGTGTCTGGGACACATTATGAGGTTGTGGCAAGTGTCCTGAGAAGATTCTAAGGGTATTAATAATTAATATAATCAGGAGCATTGGCAGTAATATTGACCATCTTTTCCCCAATACCACATGTACACACACAAAATATCCTTAGGCTTCTTAGTGGACTCTATTATAGACATTTCAAACAAGTGAGTAAAGGTATAAAGAAATGAAATGTGAGTGTTAATTAGAAACTCTTGAATGAAGAGAACTGAAGGAGAAACATCTGCAAAAGCAAACATTTGTATTTTAGTCCTTTGGAGGAATGAGGTAGAATAATATTTTTGGTGACTATGGATTAACCAAAGAATAAGAGTTAACATTTTCTGGTGGTTGTTATAACATAACATTATATGAAGGTTACAACCCTATATAAATAATTTCTATTAGTAGGAAGAAGCAGATTTGTGAAAGATCTCAGTCTTCATTTCCTTTGACATTTCTGCTCACACTGTTGATCACTTTTTCCTCCTTGCTTTTTGGCTTTTGAGACACTGTCCTCACCATACTCTTTTCTTACCATCTGATTGTTTCTTTTTAGAGTTTGCTGGATTGTAATCCATCTTCCACCCCCGAACACATGTCCTTTCAATGCTTAGTAATCAGTCTTCCTTAGGCTATATTCTCTCTTGAACTCAGCTATTTCCAACGTTCAATATAAGCTCCAAGCAGATGATTTTCAGATCTATTTTTTTGGTCCATATTTCTCTCTTAAAGTCTAGTCTCTCTTCCCAAACTGCCTACTGAACATCAATACCTACATGACCTAGTCACATAGGCATAGATGTTCCCCATTCCATTCTTTACGCCTTTACTCACTTGTTTAAGACTTCTGTAATTAGCCTCCCTACTACATTGAGCCCTATAAGACCATGGTGAGACTCAGTAAGTCCAAAATGGATCTCATCTTCTTCCCCCCATAAAACTTCTCTCCTAAATGTTCCTTTTTTTTTGGAGTTACCACCACCTTTTCAAACACTCTTGTAGTTACACCCTTTGCTTTCCTCTACCTCACCCCATATCTGATTAATTATTATGTCCTATTGATTCTACCTCCCTGGCCTCTCTAGCATCTTCCTCCTCTCTCATTTACATAATTACCACTCTAATTAGAGCCTTCATCACTTCACACTTGGACAATGGTAATGACCTTCTTGCTTTCCAGACCTCACTTCTACAGCATATCCTCTACATATCTGCCCAAATCAACTATGTACCAAGCAGCTAATGACCATAAATCTCAGGTCCCATGTATAACACTCCAGATTATCACAGCAAATATAAAGTAAGGATGGGAAAGAGGCATGTTTTTTAATGAGATCCAGTTCATGGGGAATTTAATTGTGAGTGTATATATGTACACAAATAGGCAGATATATCCATATAAATATGCACATATCCATATTTAAAATGTATCTAAAAAGAATTCTAAAACAAGTTATTTTAGGACATCATAAATCTCTACTAAATTATCTTAGATTTGCTAGTTGGTGATTGATATGGCTTAGTTCTGGAGAGGCTACTCTAAAACCTTTAGTGACTCACCATTGCCTTTAGGACAAAATACAAACTCTTCAGCCTAGCATTTAATGTCCTATACAATTTGACTCCTACCTACCTTTCCAGCTTCACTTTAGAATACTCCTTTTTCACATGCTTTGTGTTCACATTAAACTGAACCACTAGCTGCTCCCTGACTTTGACATTCTATCTTGTCTCTGTACATTTGTAAAAGCCACCTTCCATGATGACTAAAAGGACTAGATGAGTCAATTGATGGAAAGAATTTTTTCAGTTCAAGTTATTAAATTTTTGTCCCTATAGTGTTAAAATATACTCCCTCTTTTTCTCTTTCAGAATCCACCATCTCCTTGTAAAACTCAGTTTTGCTATCAACTCTTCTGAGGGTGTTCTCTAATCTTCTCAATTATTATTTCTTCTCTGTCCATTAATTTCCTTTTATTTGATTATTTCTGTATACATTATGACCCCATAGTAGAATGTTAACCCCATCAAGGAAAGATATGATTTTGCTTTTTGTCTTTGTATTCACAAATACAATGCTTTGTGTTTTGTGAGAAGAAACATAAATATTTGGAAAGAAATAAACATTTGAACACTTCATTGTTGAATTGAATTTGTGTAGTCAATGTGTATGATATATTTGTGGATGGTGTATCAGTTTTTTTTAACCCTTACTTCTATCTTACTATCAATTCTAAGACAGAAGAAGCTGGGCAGTTGGGGTTAAGTGATTTGCCCAAGGTCACACAGCTAGGAAGTATCTGAGGCCAGCTTTGAATCCAGGCCCTTCCATTTCCAGGCTTAGCAATGAACCCAAGTTTTTAAAATTAAGGGATTGGATTATATTACTCTTAAAGTTCCTTCTGGCTCTAAACCCTGTGAGAATAGAATGCAGAGTTCTGTGAGAATGGCTCTGTAGGTAAATTGTGGAACAAGTTGGGGCAAATATCAATCAAGGATGGTCCACATTTATTTGTTAACTGGTTACCCAGAGTTTGGTCAAGACTTTGTTGGAATTATGTTTAAATTAAGAGTTTTGGTCTAGTCCTTACCTTTATAGTCTTTCTCACATCTTACGCCCCTCCTCTGCAGTCCACTAACACTGGCTTCCTTGATATTCTTCCCACATGGTACTTTGGTTATTTTCTCTGGCCATCCCCAGGTGCAGAGTTGTCTCTCTCTCTTCATCTCTACCTTCCTGACTTCCCTCGTTTCCTTTCAGTCTCATTTTAAATCCCTCAACTTTAAGAAACCTTTCTTGATCCTTCATATCAGTGCCTTCTCTCTGAGGTTATCTCTAATTTGTCCTGTATATTTTTTGTTTATATATAATTGGCTTCATATTGTTTCCCCATTAGACTATGAGCTCCTTGAGAGCAGAGACTGATTCTTTTTGCCTTTCTTTGTAGGTCCAGCAGATAACAATGCCTCATACATAATAGGTGCTTAACAAATATTTGTTGACTTGAATTGACTAGAGACTTTCCAACTAGGTTTCATGGAACTTTTCAGTTTCATTTTAAATCCCTCAATTTTAAGAAACCTTTCTTGATCCTTCATATCAGTGCCTTCTCTCTGAGGTTATCTCTAATTTGTCCTATATATTTCTTGTTTATATATAATTGGCTTCATGTTGTTTCCCCATTAGACTATGAGCTCCTTGAGAGCAGAGACTGATTCTTTTTTGCCATTTTTTGTATGTCCAGCCTCATACATAGTAGGTGCTTAACAAATGTTTGTTGACTTGAATTAAATAGACTAGAAGCTTTTCCAACTAGTTTTCATGGAGCTGACAGTTTTTATAAGTCCTTTCTAGGTTTTTCCTTGAAAGAAAGGTCCTTGTGGGTATGTTTCAGGGTAGGTGTCCTGAGAGTTGATGTTCTAGCACATAAATAAGAAACTGAAGGCTTGGAAATGTGAAAATCCTTTATCTATAGGATTGAACAGAAAAGTTAAAAATAGAGTGCTAAATTTTATGTCTAGACCAGTGATTCCCAAAGTGGGCATCACCGCCTCCTGGTGGGTGCTGCAGCGATCCAGGGAAGTGGTGATGGCCACAGGTGCATTTATCTTTCCTATTAATTGCTATTAAAATTAAAAAAATTAATTTCCAGGGGTGCTAAGTAATTTTTTTTCAGGAAAGGGGGTGGTAGGCCAAAAAAGTTTGGGAACTACTGATCTAGACCCTCAAGATCCAATCTCCTCCCAGCCACAGGCATCATGAAAGGTTTGCCTAGGGATTCTTTCACACATCTTCCTCACCACAGAAGAGATCAATGACAATGCTTACTCTGGGGTTGGATGGTGCATTTGGATCACAATCTACACATGCCTCAAATGACAACAAATATCTTTAGTTGTAAAGGCAGAATGACTGTTAGACCTACATCTATGGGGGATTAGAGAGGGAGTATATTATCTAGTAAAACAAAATGATTTCTTTGATTGCTTAGAGTTCAATGCAGTAGTACAGGAATTAATCATAGAATAATATTGATGAAGGATGTCAGGAATTGATTGGGAGGGGTAAATGGTTGCAGAATTCTATTTTGGGGGAGGGTGTGTGTGTGTGTGTGTGTGTGTGTGTGTGTGTGTGTGTGTGTGCTGCAAAGTATCTGGGAAGAGGAACGGTTACAAATCTGTCCATAGTATTTAGAATTAGGCAGATTACTGGTAACTCCATATGATAAAATGAAGAGGCTATGATATCATCCTGGGATGTGGAAAGTGTTAGAGCAGGGTGTCCATGGAGTGTTCTTTAAAGTCCATTATACTGGAGCACTCCTGGCAAGTCCTAGCCCCAGCCCACTACACTGCTAGCACTCATAGCCATGTCAGATAGGTGTAAGCAGAGAGAGATTGGTATATGGAAAAATGTTCTAAATTAACTAATTAAATAAAAATTAAGAAAAATTAAAAAACAAAAGCTACATCCTAAGTTCCTCTATCGGGGAATGGTTGAACAAATTGTGGTATATGATGGTGATGGAATGCTATTTTTCTGTAATGAATGATGACCTGTAGGATTTCTATATGAACTGGAAGAACCTCCATGAACTCCAGAGTGAAATGAGCAGAACCAAGAGAACATTGTATACAGAAAGTGAAACATTGTGGAATGCTCAAATGTAATGGGTATCAAGTGATAACAATTGTATAACCCAGTGAAATTGCTTATCAACTCCAGGAGGGGGAAAGGAAGAGAGAAGGAAAAGAAAATAAATCATGTAAACATGGAAAAATATTTAAAAAAAAATAAAAAAACTACAGCCCAGAGTAGTAGCTAGAGCACTGGGTGTAGTCAGAAGACCCAGGTGGTTCTCAGCTCTGCAACTTACCTCCTATACAACCTGAGCAAGTCGTGGGCACTTCTCAACCTTTGTTTCTTCATCTGTAATGATTGAACTGGATCAGGGGTTCTTAACCTTCTTTTTTTATGACATTGGCAGTCTGTGGAAGCCTATGAACCTCCTTCCCACAATAATAATTTTAAATAAATGGAAAGAAATGCTAAATATCAATTAGAGATTAGAGAAAATAAAGATGTAAATAAAAATAAAAGATAATGTAGAGGAAAATAAAGAATTTTCCATGTTCATGGTCCCCCTGAAATCTATCTTGGGACCTCTTGGGAGACTATGAAACTTAGGTTAAGAACCTTTGGACTAGAGGACCCCTAAGGTCCTTTCCAGTTCTAACTCCTATAATGCTGTGTTCTTTATATGTGATAGTTATTAATAGCAGACCCATTTCCTTGGGTTTATTTGTTAAGAGTCCAGATCAGACAAATGTGATCATCTTCTTAAATTATCCTAGAGCATTTTGTCTGGACTTCTCCTTTCTCCCTACTGCATCCTATCTTGTACTTGACCTAAATGCTTGTGACCATCTTAAACCAGCTATTAGATTGGTTACTTCCTTAAGGGAAATAACTGTTCTTTTACTCTGTCTCCCCAGACTCCAACACAGTTCATTGCACACGCTAGATCAAGAGTTCTTAACTTTTTGAGTGTGCATGAATGTGTGTGTGTGTGTGTTTGTGAATGTGCATTTAATGGACCTCTTCTACAGTCTAGTGAAGGATATAGACCTCTTCTCAGAATAATGTTTCTAAAACACATAAGATCTTAAGGGAAACCAATTATACTAGATTAGCCATTAAGATGTTTTTAAAAATAGCTGACAAGCAATTTGCCCCTTTAATTTCCTAAATTAAACATTTTATATGTTTATTATATATGATATAGTCAATTATATTGGAATAGCAATTAAATTTTTTTAAATCGTTGACAAGCAACTGCCCCATTTAATTCCCTAAATTAAATATTTTGTATGTAAGCGTGTACATACAAAATGTTTAATTTTGTTTTAATCTATATGTAATTTTTATAATTTATATATAATATAATTT
>NW_025386425.1:0-14489 GCF_016433145.1 Gracilinanus agilis
ATTAGACCCTTGTCAGAGTTTTTTGTTATAAAGATTTTTTCCCAATTTGTTGTTTCCCTTCTGATTTTGACTACATTGTTTTTGTTTGTACAAAAGCTTTTTAGTTTAATATAATCAAAACCATTTAATTTACATTTTGTAATTTTCTCTAACTCTTGTTTGGTTTTAAAATCTTTCCTTTCCCAGAGATCTGACAAGTATACTATTCTGTGTTCACTGAACTTATTTATAGTTTCCCTCTTTATATTCAAGTCATTCACCCATTCTGAATTTATCTTGGTGTAGGGTGTGAGATGTTGATCTAAACCTAATCTCTCCCATATTGTTTCCAAATTTCCCAGCAGTTTTTGTCAAATAGTGGATTCATGTGCCAAAAGTTGGGCTCTTTGGGTTTATCATACACTGTCTTGCTGATGTCATTTACCCCGTCTATTCCACTGATCCTCCCTTCTGTCTCTTAGCCAGTACCATATTGTTTTTTTTTTAAACCCATGTACTTTGGTGTATTGTCTCATAGGTAGAAGATTGGTAAGGGTGGGCAATGGGGGTCAAGTGACTTGCCCAGGGTCACAGAGCTGGGAAGTGGCTGAGGCCGGGTTTGAACCTAGGACCTCCTGTCTCTAGGCCTGACTCTCACTCCACTGAGCTACCCAGCTGCCCCTACCATATTGTTTTGATGACTGCTGCTTTATAGTATAGTTTAATATCTGGTACTGCTAGGCCCCCTTCCTTCACTTTTTTTTTTTCATTATTTCCCTTGATATTCTTGATCTTTTGTTATTCCAAATGAAATTTGTTATATTTTTTCCTAATTCAGTAAAGAAGTTTTTTGGTAGTTTGATAGGTATGGCACTAAATAGGTAAATTAATTTGGGTAGAATTGTCATTTTTATTATGTTAGCTCGTCCTACCCATGAGCAATCAATGACTTTCCAGTTGTTGAGATCCAGTTTTATTTGTTTGGAAAGTGTTTTATAGTTGTTTTCATATAATTGCTGTGTTTGTTTTGGTAGATAGATTCCTAGGTATTTTATATTGTCTAGGGTGATTTTAAATGGTGTTTCTCTTTCTACCTCTTGCTGCTCTAGTGTGTTGGAAATATATAGAAATGCTGTTGATTTATGTGCATTTATTTTGTATCTTGCAACTTTGCTAAAGTAGTTGATTATTTCTATAAGCTTCTTAGTTGATTCTCTAGCATTTTTTAAGTAGACCATCATATCACCTGCAAAGAGTGATAGCTTAGTCTCCTCCTTGCCTATTTTGATACCTTCAATTTCTTTTTCTTCTCTAATTGCTACTGCTAGTGTTTCTAGTACTATGTTGAATAATAGAGGTGATAATGGGCATCCTTGTTTTACTCCTGATCTTATTGGGAAGGCTTCTAATTTATCCCCATTGCATATGATGTTTGTTGATGGTTTTAGGTATATACTGTTTATTATTTTTAGGAAAGGTCCTTCTATTCTTATACTTTTCAGTGTTTTCAATAGGAATGGATGCTTTTTCAGCATCTATTGAGGTAATCATGTGATTTTTGTTTGTTAGACTGTTGATATGGTCAATTATGTGGATGGTTTTCCTAATGTTGAACCATCCTTGCATTCCTGGTATAAATCCCACCTGATCATGGTGAATGAACTTCTTAATTACTTGCTGGAGTATCTTTGCTAGTATTCTATTTAAGATTTTTGCATCTATGTTCATTAGGGAGATTGGGTCTATAGTTTTCTTTCTCTGTTTTTGATCTCCCTGGCTTTGGAATCAGTACCATATTTGTGTCATAAAAGGAATTTGGTAGGACTCCTTCTTTGCTTATTGTATAGTATTGGGATTAGTTGCTCTTTGAATGTTTGATAGAATTCACTTGTGAATCCATCAGGCCCTGGCGATTTTTTCTTAGGGAGTTCTTTGATGGCTTGTTCAATTTCTCTTTCTGATATGGGATTATTTAGGTATTCTATTTCTTCTGCTGTTAATCTAGGCAATTTATATTTTTGTACATATTCATCCATATCTCCTAAATTGTTATATTTATTGCCATATAATTGGGTGAAATAGTTTTTAATGGTTGCCTTCATTTCCCCTTCATTAGAGGTGAGGTCTCCCTTTTCATCTTTGATACTGTCAATTTGGTTTTCTTCTTTCCTTTTTTTTTATTAGATTGACCAGTACTTTGTCTATTTTATCAGTTTTTTTTCAAAATACCAGCTTCAAGTCTTATTTATTCAATAGTTCTTTTACTTTTGATTTTATTAATTTCTCCCTTGATTTTTAGTATTTCTAATTTAGTTTTAATCTGGGGATTTTTAATTTGCTCGATTTCTAGTTTTTTGAGTTGCATGCCCAATTCATTAATCTCTGCCCTCCCTAATTTGTTAACATATGCACTCAAGGATATAAATTTCCCCCTGAGTACTGCCCTGACTGCATCCCACAGAGTTTGGTAGGATGTCTCATCATTGCCATTCTCTTCAATGAAATTGTTGATTGTTTCTATGATTTCTTCTTTGACTAATTGGTTTTGGAGAATCATAACACTTAATTTCCAATTAGTTTTTGATTTGCCTGTCCAGATGCCCTTACTAATTATTATTTTTATTGCATTATGATCTGAGAAGGTTACATTTATTATTTCTGCTCTTTTGCATTTGTTTGCAATGTTTCTATGCCCTATTACATGGTCAATCTTTGTGAATGTACCATGTGCAGCTGAAAAGAAGGTGTATTCCTTTTTGTCCCTATTTATTTTTCTCCACATATCTATTAAATCTAATTTTTCTAGGACTTCATTCACCTCTGTTACCTCTTTCTTATTTATTTTTTGGTTTGATTTATCTAGATCTGAAAGATGAATGTTTAGATCTCCCACTATTATGGTTTTACTATCTATTTCCTTCTTGAGCTCTGCCAGTTTCTCCTTTAGGAATTTGGATGCTATGCCACTTGGTGCATACATATTGAGCAGTGTTATTTCCTCATTGTTTATACTGCCTTTAATCAGGATGTAATGACCTTCCCTATCTTTTTTAATCATATCTATTTTTACTTTGGCTTTGTCAGAAATCATAATAGCCACTCCTGCCTTCTTTTTCTCATTTGACGCCCAAAAGATTTTGCTCAAACTCTGAACCTTAAACTTGTGTATGTCCACCCGCCTCATATGTGTTTCTTGTAGACAACATATGGTGGGATTTTGGTTTCTAATCCACTCTGCTATTTGCTTCTGTTTTATGAGCGAGTTCATCCCATTCCCATTCAGAGTTATAATCATCAGTTGTGCTTTCACTGACATTTTTGTATCCTCCGCTAATCCTACTCCTTCTTCTTACACTATTTCCTTTTAAACCAGTGGTTTGCTTTAAGCCAGTATCCCTTATCCCCTCCCTTGATTAACTTCCCTTTCTTCCCCCTCTCTTATTATTCCCCTCTTTTTATTTTTAAAGGTCTAATGAATTCCCTCCCCCTTCTTCTCCCCTCCCTTTTTTGACCTTCCCACTCCCCTGCTCCCCTTGGTTTATCCCTTCTGACTTTCTCAGTAGGGTTAGATAGAGTTTTATATCCTAATGGATAGTATAGCTACTCTTCCCTCTCCGGGTTGATTACACTGAGAATAAGGTTTAAATATTACCTCTTAATGCTCTCTTCCTCTCCTTTTTATAATAGTATTTGTCCCTTCCCCTTCCCATGCCCTCCTTGTGTGTAACAGAATATCCTATTTTTCTTATTCACTCAGGTTTCTCTTGGTGTCCCCTACTATTCACCCCCCTCTTTCCCAGCCCCATATCATCTTAGACCATTTAGTACTCCACCCTCTCCCTATGAATTATTCTTCTGATTACTATAATAGTGAATACTATAATAGTGAATAGAGTTCACTACAGAGAATTATACATAGCATTTCTCCACATAGGAATATAGATAATTAGACCTTATTGAAGCCCTTAAAGAGGCAAATTTAAAAATTATGAGTTTTCTTTCTTTCCCCTCTGTTTCTTATTTACCTTTTCATATTTCTCTTGATTTTTGTGGTTGGATATCAAACTTTCCATTTAGCCCTGGTCTTTTCTGTGCAAATACTTGAAAATCTTCAATTTTGTTGAATGCCCATACTTCCCCCTGGAAGTATATAGTCAATTTTGATGGGTAGTTGATCCGTGGTTGAAGGCCCAGTTCTCTTGCCTTTCTGAATATCATATTCCAACCCTTGCGGTCTTTTAGCATGGAGGCTGCCAGATCCTATGTGATCCTGATTGGTGCTCCTTGATATTTGAATTGTCTCTTTCTGGTTTCTTGTAAGATTTTTTCTTTTACTTGAAAGCTCTTGAATTTGGCTATTATATTCCTGGGCACTGTCTTTTCTGGGTCTAGTGTAGAGGGTGATCTATGGATCCTTTCAATGTCTATATTGCCCTCTTGTTGTAGAACTTCAGGGCAATTTTGCTGAATAATTTCTTTTAGTATGGAGTCCAAATTTCTATTAATTTCTGCTTTTTCAGGAAGACCAATGATTCTCAGATTGTCTCTTCTAGACTGGTTTTCTTGGTCTGTCACTTTCTTATTGAGATATTTCATGTTTCCTTCTATTTTATCAGTCTTTTGACTTTGTTTTATTTGTTCTTGCTGTCTTGAAAAATCATTAGCTTCTAATTGCTCAATTCTAGCCTTTAGGGACTGGTTTTTGACTATAATCTTTTCGTTTTCCTTTTCAATCTGGTCAGTTTGGTCCTTCAAGGCTTCCAGCTGGTCATTTCTGGTGTTCAATTTGCTTATCAGTTCATTTGATTTCTGAGCCTCACTTTCCAATTGCAAAATTCTGCCTTTTAAGCTGTTATTTTCTTGCCAGATCTCTTCCATCTTTTTCATCATTTCAGATTTGAACTCTTCAATAGCTTGTGACCAGTTTTCATTATTTTGGGAAGGTTTGGATATGATTACTTGTTTGTTCTCCTCTGCTGTTTGTTCTGTTGTCTGGATTTTCTCTGTGTAAAAGTTGTCGAGTGTTACAGATTTCTTCTTGATGATCTTTCTCTTCTGGGGTTCCTGATTTTGGCTTGCCATTGTTAGACCTGCGCCTTCTGTGCTTTATCCTCACACTCAGGGTCTGTCTGTGCTCTCTAGGCTCCCAAGGTCTCAGGTCTTGTTGTTCTCAGGGTCAAGCCTCCTGGTGTTCCCCCCTGGTCTGCCCCTCTGCCTGAGGCTCCTTCAACAGTCTCAGGGCACTGCTTCCACACCTGTGCTCCCGTCTGCACAGGGTCCCCACTAGAGGTCCAAGCCTGTGCTCAAGATCCTTGTCTGCGCCTAAGTCAATGCCTTCACCCACGCCAGCGCTCAGGGTCTGTATTCAAAATCCGTGTGTGTTCTTTAGCCTCTTGGGTTCCTAAGTCTTGCTGCTCTCAGGAACAGGCCCTGGAGCTGCCAATGACTTAATGGGTGCCCCAAACCTGCTTTAACTCTTGTGCGCTGGCCTGGGAACTGTACGTGGTGTGAGGGGGTGGGGGAGGGGCTTCTTCCTCTCGAGTTTTAGTGAGAGCTGTTTCACCCCTTTATAGCGTGGAAATGCCCCGATTCCACATACCTTCAATGCTGTGCCCTGTTGTGGGGTCCCTTTGTTCGTCTGGATTTGTTTTTATGTCCCCTTGAGGAGTCTTATATGCTTTGGTTAGGAGAGGTCAGGCAGCTTCTTTTTACTCTGCCACCATCTTAATCCGGGAAAAAAAGGTGATGATTTCTTAAAATCTCTTAGGGCATGGAAAGCCTGTGTTCTAAGCTAATAGAAGCTGTTATCAATAGCAATGAAATTATGAACTTTTGAAACTTTAAAATTAGATTTCAGGCAAATTGGAGCTGAGCTAAGTGTTGAAGAATGTGCTCTTGCTTTTGTGTATATGTGTGTGGTTATATTTTTTTTATGAATTGTTCTATGTAACATTAATAAGTAAATGCTTCTTTTTTAAAAATTATTTATTTAGAATATTTTTCCATGGTTCTATGATTCACGTTCTTTCCCTCTCCTCCTTCCTCCCCACTCCCTGAACAGCTGAGCAATTCCATGGGATTATACATGTATCATTGTTCAAAACCCATTTCCATATTATTAATATTTGCAATAGTGTTCATTTAAAGTCAACATCCCCATGGAACCATGTGACCAATCAAATGTTGTTCTTCTGCATCTCTACTCCCACAGTTCTTTCTCTGGATGTGGATAGTGTTCTTTCTCATAAGTCCCTCAGAATTGTCCTGGATCATTGCATTGCTGCTAGTACAGAAGTCCATTATATTCAATTGTGCCACAGTGTATCAGTCTCTGTGTACAATGTTCTCCTGGTTCTGCTCCTTTCATTCTGCATCAATTCCTGGAGGTCATTCTAGTTCATATGGAATCCTCCATTTCAACATTCCTTTCAGCACAATAACATTTCATCACCATTAGATACCACAATTTGTTCAGCCATTCCCCAATCAAGGGACACCCCTTCATTTTCCAATTTTTTGCCACCACAAAGAGGGAGGCTATGGATATTTTTTTACAAGTATTTTGGGTTTATTTTGTATCCTGTAACTTTCCTAAAGCTGTTGATTATTACCATTAGCTTTTTAGTTGATTTTCTAGGATTCTTTAGGTAGACCATCATATCATCTGCAAAGAATGATTGTTTAGTCTCCTCATTGCCTACTTTAATCCTTTCATTTTTTTTCTTCTCTAATTGCTACTGCTAGCATTTCTAGTACAATGTTAAATAGTTGTGGTGATAATGGACATCCTTGCTTCCCTTCTGATCTTATTGGGAAGGCTTCTAATTTGTCCCCATTGCAGATGATGCTTGCTGGTGGTTTTAAATATATACTGTTTATTATTTTTAGGAAAGGCCCATCTATTCCTATACTATATAGTGTTTTCAATAGGAATGGGTGTTGTATTTTGTCAAAGGCTTTTTCTGTATCTACTGAGGTAATCATGTGATTTCTGTTGGTTTGGTTATTGATATGGTCACTTATGTGGATAGGTTTCCTAATATTAAACCATCCTTACATTCCTGGTATAAATCCTACCCAGTCATAGTGAATAATCCTTGTGATACCTTGCCATGGTATTTTTGTTAGTATTCTATTTGAGATTTCTGTATCTATGTTCATTAAGGAGATTGGTCTGTAAGTAAATGCATCTAAAAGCTAATTAAGTCTAGATGGCTTATTGATATCAATTAGTAACCAAATAAGAAGTATACTGGTAGGGGTTTATGAGTAACAGTACTAGTAAACTAACCCTAGTTTCCTCATGATTAGCTTTTGAACCCCAAGGAAAGAAATAGTTGTGAACTTCTAAGAACCCAACCTGCCTATTGACAGAAGAAGGGAATATGATTGTATTGATAACTTCTACACAAAGATCATTATAGGGAATATGCTGCAGTTAACTTACAGGATACCATGGATCTTTCTGTTATATTCCAGTTTTGTCAAGATAATAAGGCAGATACTATAAGAATTATGCCATTCAATAGTTAAGAAAACTGAGGATAAATGAAATTAGTCCCTTGATAAAAAAAGTCTAGCCCTCTTTATATTATATCATGCTGTCCTCTGAGGATTTCCCCAACTCTGAGATGACTATGAAATCATGAATTCTTGAAATTGGCATCTGCCACCTTCCAAAGATGACTACTACTTCAATACAAATGTCACCCTGGAGTTCACAAGATATTTCATTATTTCTCTATAGCTAGCTCCCTAGTTAGTTTAAGCTTATATTTATAGAATATCAATTAGTACAGGAAGATGGAGGGGACAGAACTGCAGTTAATCAAAGACCAATCAGAAAGGAAAGTCAAGTCACTTAAATTATATTGTAAGCCAGCGGGAAAGTAGTATTCAATTGTTAAAATCTCACTTTACGTGCAATTTGCTGGGAATATATCTATTGCCCAAAGTGCACCGCACAGCTGGAGTTCTGAATTTTTCAGTTAAGCTCAAAGGTTCACAGACTTACACAGACTGTCTAAATTGGAAGGGATTCTAACAGAGACTGCTAGAACTGGAAGAATCCTTAGAATACAGAACATTAAGAGGGATCTTACAACATAGAATGGGAGGATTCTGAATATAGACTAACAGAGGGGCCTTAGAACATGGAATGTAAGAAGTGGGAAGGGTCTCAGAACATAGAATGTCAGCATTGTAAGGCATCCTAGAACATAAATGGTCAGAACTGAGAAGGACTTTAGAACTCAGAATGTCCAAGTTGGGGAGGGTCCTTAAAACAAAAATGACAAAGCTATGTGGGGCTTAGAATGTAGAATGTCAGAAGTGGGAGGGGTCCTAGAACATAGATGTCAGAGTGGTAAGGCATACAAGAACACAGAGTACCAGAACTGGGGCGACCCTTAGAACAATGTCAGAGCTGGGAGGGCCCTTAGAACATAGGATGTCAAGGTTATCAGATATTCTAGAATACAGAATAAATCATCTCAAATATAATGTGCCTTCAAAAATCATTGAGTTAAAAAACATTAAGGATGCAGGATTTTAGGAAATTCCAAAGGTTCTCACAGCAACGTTATCATATCCACATTATACATATGGTTCCATTTAATGGAATCAACCTCAATCCAAAAACATGTCAGTAGCAACACTGATACTGATATGTGAGTTTTACTTAGAACTTGAACTTTTGAATTTTGATTTCAGTCCTCCATACCATCTTTATCATGAATTGGTTGTCCAGGATCCCTAGGGGAGAGAGAAGGCCAAATTTTCCAAAGGAGATTAAAGGGAAAATGTTTCTTATTTTCATAGGAATTAGAGTGAGAGTAGGGGCCTTATCTTCCCCTCCTCTGGATGCAAACATATGTGTAGATGTCTTAGAGCATATGTGTACAATAAAGACCAGTCACAGAATCTAAGAATATCAGAGGTGGAATGGGCCTCAAGGGCATCTAGACCAACCTATTCCTAGGCTGGAATAATTTTTAATCCCTAACAATGGGTCATCCAGTATTACTATGAAGACCTTCAGGCTCAGAGCACTGAATGCATGAGAGTTACAGTGGCGGATGGCACAAAGTATCAGAAATCTTTGACTTCCCTCTTCATTCTTGGAAAGAATCAAGCCAAATCTCACCTAGGACTTGTCCATTTCATCCAGGCCTCTCCTGTTTCCACTCTGCTCCTCCCTCTTCCTTTCTCATTTCTGAAGTTGGAGATTTAGTGATTTTTCCTATTATCATAGTTTACTCAGCTCATATTTAGCCTACAGGCAATATAATGGTCCTCAGGTCACCTGGGCCTCTTTGCTGATTTATGAAGTTTATGGCCATTGAAAAACAGAGCTATTAGTAATTAATATAATCCCAATATCTCAGAGCCTCCAATTAGGAATACCATTCTGACAGAGGTATGACTCTCTGACCTAATTTAAAGCTTTGTATATCTAACCCTGCATGTTGCCTCCCCTCCTTTAAATTGTAAGCTCTTTGAGATCAGGGACTGTCTTTTACCTCTTTTTTTTTTTTTGTAGCTCCAGCACTTAGCACAATACCTGGCACGTAGTGAGCACTTGCTAAATGTTTAATGATATTACTAAAAGAAATTTTGGTTTGGACCTTGCCCTGGTCAATAAAGCAAGCTCAGGAAAAGAAAGGTAAAGTATGTTATTAGTGTGCCAAGGCAGCAAGCAGTTGGGAGAGGATTTCAAACTGTGAGAAATTAGGGTTAAGGTTCCGCTGCTTACCTGACAAATGAGGAGATGGGATTCGTGCTACCTCAGTTCCTCCAGTTCTAAGTGTGCATCCACAAGAGTATTTCCAGACCACTGTCTCTTGTGGATTGGTTGTTCACACACTCCAAAGTTTATGTGAGATTTTAAACATGGTGTTGCTCAGGTTGAATTTGCATAATATACCTGTTTTGGTGCTAATTATACTCTTCACTACCATCTTTGAGCCTATATCACTCTTCTATCGTTAATTGAATCATCTTAATCTTATCTGCTCATAATTTGGGGGTTGGTCTTGGGAATAATTCCTTATACCAGGGAAAGTACTGTAAACACACGAAGCAAATAATCCTGATAAGGAAGAGGGCCAGAAAACGTACACACAGATATTTTAGCTATGAAAAATCAGGAAACTTGTAAATAAGTTCTATTAACAAAACTTTTTTAAAAAGAAAAAAAGGTTAGATGATAGAAACATTCTCTAAGAATAAACCTCGAAATAATAAAACTCATATAGAATAAAAAGCACCTGGAGAATAAATAAAGCACTAAGATTAAAGAGCACCGTCTTGATTTCTAAAAAAAGAAAAGTCTTGTGCTAAGCACTGTGAAAATGGAGGACACTTTGGACTAGAGCTATGATTTCATTTGTATAGGAACTGGCACTTGCTTTGCAACTTATGGTCTTGGAAAATTGTTTGGAGTCATTGAGAGGTTAAGTGACTTGGTCATAGTCATTCGTACCCAAATTTGAGTTAGATGTGTGACTTGACTTGAACTCAGGTCTTCTTGCCTCCAAGGCCAGTTCTATTGCCTTGTCTGGAGGAAAATATGAAGATAGTAACATTAAAAATGATCATCTTACATCTACATTATGATATTGAGTTTTAGAAGCACTGAACATAAATTGTTTCATTTGAGTTTCATGGAAATCCTGTAAGAGAATTAACATAAGTATTATTAATTTTTATTCTTGTAGAATAGGACACTGAAGCTCAGAGAAATGAAGTATCTACTCCAAGGTGACATAGCACTGAATGATGGTGATGAATTTGAATCCAGGTTCTCTGATCCTAAGTCTTAGAAGTTTTTTTGTTTGTTATTGGGGAGTTGAATAACATAAGATTGAAAAGGCAAAAGAAGACCAAAAAGAAAGATTCTTAAAGTCTAACCTGAAGCTTTTGCATGTTGAGTTGGATTAATAAAGTGATGAAAGTTGTGTTTTTGGGGGGAAAAAAAGAAAAACCACACAACCACAAGTGCAAAAAACAAATGCATGTTAAGGTCCTAATTATCAAAGTCAAATAAATAGGTAGTGAGTGGCCACTGACTGATGTTGAAGTCTATTTTTTTAGTCTAACTGGGTCCAAGGACTGATCAGGGGTTACATCTGCTGCTGGTCTGAGATCAATCATGGCAAATTTCACATGGGAGTGATGTATCAATGTTGTCTGCTCAGCAACCTTGATGGTAGTGTGACTGGTCAGCAGAATCTGAAAAAAACTCATTCCAGGAAGGCTGGAGACTAGATGTCTTCCTAAAGTTGTACCTGGCTCATAGGGATGCACAGACTCTTCCAAAGGTAGAGTTTGTGTCAAGGCTGCTTCCTTCCAGACCTGAGGAAGAGAACTGAGGCCATTTTAATTGTGTTTCCTGGTATAATCTTCCCAAAGGGTCTTAATTCCCCTATTTAACTACTCAGTTCTCTCCAGTGATTGTGGGTGACAAGGGGTATGCAATTGGAGAGTTGCTTGGTTATTTCTGCAGTAAAATGTGACCCCTGGTCACAGTAAACAGTACAAGGCAGGATAAATCTTGGTATTATGTCCTTGATCAGACATCTTGCTACTCTGTTTGCTGGAGTGTATTTGCTGGAAAGATTTCTACCTCATGAGTCAATTGGTACTAGCATTCAAAAACATAATCTGGAGCCCATAGACTTTAGTAATAATAATAATAATAATGTTGACCTGTAGGTATTCAAATGGTAGGGATGCCCATTATATCCTCCCTTGGGCTATAGTTTTCTTCTGCAAAGGAAGGCAGCTAGAGATATGGGCTTCTATATATGATGGGCGTCTGCATAACCACTGTGAGCAAACCATGACTGGCAAACTTGTAGTAATAAGCAAACTGAAGTATAGGTGATATGGATCATAATACATATAAAACTAATAAAACAAGCAAAATTACAATAGGGTGAATAATGAAATTCAATATAGCTATAGCTTTAGGGGCATTGAGTCCCTTAACAATGTCCATGATTTTCAAATGTTTGTGGAGGGATCAAGGGAAGTTTATGGAGGTATTTCCTCCACAAATTTATAAATTTAGTAAAATGTAACAAAATCTAATTATATTAGCCTGTCATAATAAGTTCATGTGGTGACAATAAGTTCAGATCTTATAGATCTAACCCTATTAACAAAAGAGCTATGAGGAGAGCACAAATTAGGAACCCATAATTCATCTGAAATTTTAGAGAAATTTGTTTTTTGAACAGCATTTGTTCTTTCTATATTTACTTAAACCTTTTATCTGATATGGACCATGCCATTAAGCAGAAGGAAGAATTATTTTAAAAAACCTATGAGGGCTTAACTTGGAAAATGAGCTCTTCTGTTCTTTAATAGTAGCAGACAGCAACTAAGGAAATAGGAAAAGAGATTATTTAAATTTTTCTTCACAATTAGTGTATTTTACATGTAAAATCTTTAATCCAATTTTGAGAAATTATTACTTAAATATACTTGACTGATTTCCCATTAGAAACATTTGGAAGCCAATCATTTATATATATCCTAGTCCTTAGGTTTCTAACAGTCCTAATCTTGTTGCTTTCTTAGAGGTTGCCACTCCACTAAATTTAAAAATTTTCACATCTTTATCTTCTCTTTCTCTCTTTTGAGGATATAAATTATCCTAATATCATTCTGACAGAATGTTATACATTCAAGTCCTGGTCTTATACATGAGCATATAATTATTAGCAAGGAGATGACAAATCCAAGAACTCATTTATTTAGTTGCTTAGGATATGGAAGTTACCACAAATACAGATAAAAAATACTAAGATCTTTCATATTTACATCCTATTATGGTAAATCAGATGATTTAGTATCAATCAGTATCAAGATTGTTCCATCAAGGGCATAGACTGACTTGATATAAAACATAAAAGGGGGAAAACTTCCTTAGTTCTATTTGATTCCAGGTAGAAGTCATAGTTGACAGCCAGTCATATAGCAAAATTCCACATTATTCACAGGATATTCTAGGCAAGTTCAGAATTAACCAGGTAGGAAATTTTTTTTGTTTAGATAGGAAATCGCACAATAGGGAAACTGGATCAAGAGGATCCTACCTTTGCCTGTGGAAGGTTGTCCTCTCAACCTTCCCAAGTACAGACATTCACCCATAGTAGTTCCCAGCCCACACTCCTTTTGGGCAGCATGTGGAATTCCCTTAAGTGATGAACTATTGGCTTAGTGATAATTCAGATTTATTATACTTGAAAATCAAAACTCAGAGCAATCTTAAATTACTGTCTCAAGTGATTTTACCTCAAATAGCAATGTTTTACTGATTACAGCTTAGGGTTAGAATATTATTTTTCTCACATTGTAATGACAGTTAACAAGAAGCATATATATAAAACAACCTATTTATCTTTCGTTTATAAATTAAAAATAATCACATTCTGGAGTTTCACAGTGATTACTTGATAGCTCATTCAAAACCCCAGAAAAAAATGCTGACCACAGCAAGCTTCCAATCTATATTACCTATTAACCCCTAAGGCAAAAATGAAGTGTTTGAGTCTAAAGTCTAGTGTTACTAAGTTGGTTCAAAGATGTAACTTCAGTGAATACTATTTATTAACAGGTATAATTTTGCAATTTTTATAAAGGGTGGTCAAATAATCTCAGATTTAAATAAACTTTTAAGTCCTCCCACTTTGACTGAGAGGGGTCTTAGTTTCTCAAACTTCATTACTTTAGAATTTTATATACATACAGTTCAGGTTGTTCAAAAGGCAGTTGGAAATTAGAGGCTGGAAGCCAGGAGAGAGGTTTGGGATTAATATATAGATGTCAGTCAATCAATAAACATTTATTAAGTGCCTACAATGTGTCAGGCATTGTACAATATTCTGGGAATAAAAGAAAGATAAAACACTGCCTACTTTTTAAAAGTTCACAGTCAAATGGGGAGACAATATGCAAACCACATTAAAACAAGCTAGAGTTAGGATGAAAAGGAAATAATCAATAGAAGGAAAGCAGAATTGAGAGGCATTGGGAAAGGTTTTCTGTAGAAAGTGGAATATTATCTGGGACTTTTGAAGATAGAAATGAGGAGGGAAAGCATTCTAGGCTTTGGGGACAGCCAGTGAAAATGCCCAGAATTGGGAAATGGAGCATCTTGTTTGAGGGATAACAAGTTACTAGATGCAAGAGTATATGGTGTTTGGGGACAGCTAGGTGGCACGGTGATAGAGTACCAGGCCTGGAGTCTGGAGGACCTGAATTCAAAAATGGCCTTAGATACTTCCTAGCTGTGTGACCATGGGCGAGTCACTTAACCCCAATTGCCTAGCCGTTACTTCTCTTCTGCCTTGGAAGCAATACTTACTATCAATTCTTTTTATTTTTTTATTTTTTTTTTTTATTTTTTTTTTTACATTTATTAATATTCATTTTTAACATGGTTACATGATTCATGCTCCTCCTTTCCCCTTCAACCCCCCCCGCACCCCCCCTACCCATGC
>NW_025386426.1:0-14236 GCF_016433145.1 Gracilinanus agilis
GAGAGAGAGAGAGAGAGAGAGAGAGAGAGGGAGGAGTCTCCAGAACTATATAAATAATAACGTAAAGACGCACATAAACGAAAAGAGAAAAGGAATTTTGGAACAGGAAAGAATTCTGGGAGATGGAGTCTAAAGGTACAAAATTTCTAATTAATACAACAAGTAGTACAGAATAACTTTCTAGAGGAAGAGAGGGCTGTTAGCTAGGAGGGTGTAGAAAGGTCTAGTTTTAGAAATGGCCCCAGGACTGTGCTTTGAAGATAGCTAGGATGCAGAGGTGAAAAGGGAATGCATTTTTGACAGGGAGTGGGGGTTGGGGGTGGGGAAGGAAGATACTTGTGCAAAGTTGAAGAGGTATGAAATTAGATGTCAGTTAGAGAGAACAGCTGGTAAGCTAATCTGACTAGAATGGAGAACACTTGTAAGAGAGTAATTTGACATAAAACTGGAAAGTTTGGTGGAAATCAGATCATAAAAGACTTTAAATACTGACCTTTTTAGGAATATCAATTACTAAATTTTAGGAACCCTATTTTCAGAATCCTAATTTGGCAATTGAATGGAGGCTGGTTTGAAAGCAGCAAGACCAATTGGAAGGATATTGCAGTTATCTAGGTAAGAGGTAATGAGACTATGTTGAGGAGAGATGGGAGCCAAGCTATCCAGGTAGGACAGAAAAGCCTTGCAAATGACTGAACAAGAGTATTGAGGGAGAGGGAAGAATAAAGGATGACTCCTAGGTGGTGGATTTGGGTGGAAGATGGTGGTGCTGATGACAGAAACAAGGCAATCTGGAGGATGAGATGGTTTTGGGGACAAATATAATGAGTTTTATTTTGAACCAAATGCATTGAGTTTGAGAGAGCTACCAGGCATTCAAGTGGAAATGTCTAATGAATTTCAGGAAAGTCTAAGACCAGACACATTGATTTGATCATTATTTGCACAAAAATGATAACTGAACTTGTGGGAATTGACAAGACTACCACAGATGAAAATGTATAGAGAAGAGTCTACAATCCAGACAAAGATTTAGAAAAAAGATGATGACAATCCAATAAGGATGACTGAGAAGGAATGATATGAGGGTTGGAAAAACCAAAGGGTGCTGTATTATGAAATCCAAGGCAAGAGAGAGTACCCGAGAAGAAGAGGATGTTGTTAGTGTGAAAAGTTGTTAAGAGATCAGGTATAATGGGGCATGAGAAAAGGCTATTGGATTTATCAGGAAAATGATCTTCTTGGATAGAGTTGGAGAAAAATTCTGGACTTGTCTTAAAGTCATTCAAAAAGAATGATTTCTCTCTGCTCACCAGTGGCTAGTTTAGGTTGGTTTAAATTAAAAGTCATTAATGTGTGTGTGTGTGTGTGTGTGTGTGTGTGTGTGTGTGTAAGTGTATTTTCCATTGTGGATTATTTACATGGAAATGAACATATGAAAAATAATATTTACAAAGGCTGTGCAATAGGTAGGGGTCTTCCCTGGAGAGGTCCGTGAACTGGAGGAGAAAGATCACTGTCATCAAGTTTCTGGGTTAGGTTCCTTTATAATCCACATACCTTCAATTCATCCCATGGTCATCCACTTTCCCTAATCATAGCCAGTTGTCTTGGATTTTTTCATAATTTGATCTATGTAATATTTACTCACTCCTTCTAGATCGAAAAGGAAGCTTGGGCTAGTTGAAAAAAACCCTGGATGAGGAGTCTGGAGACTTGGGTTGGAGATCCCTTCTCTGAACTCTCTAACCATGTTTCCTTAATCAAGAAACAGTCTTTCTTGGCCTCTATTTTCTTCATCTGTGAAGTGGGTTAGACTAGAAAAAAAATCTAAAAAACCTTTCTGATCTAAAGTCTTTAAACCTGAAAACTATGGAGGTTTGATGACTGGCCAAAAGCTTTCAGATACTTAGCTAAATCAGTTCTCAATAACTTTATTGAAAATGAGCCTCCAGGGGAGAAAGACAGGGGTTTTCAACTGATGTGGTAGTAATAGCTCACATTTCTACCATGCTTTAAAGTTTCTCAGACTCAACAGCTCTGCGAAATAAAATCTTATTACCGTGTGACTCAGAGGCATCAAGGGACTGACCCAGGATCATACAGTTAGTAAGAATTAGAAGTGGTAATTCTTGGTGCCTACAGACTATACAATGCTGCGGTAGGAGTCTTCCTATTGGATATTGCCCTTCTAGATCACTAGCTCTAGTCCCTGGCTGGTATTAGGATGTGGGAAGGTAGTTGCTGATAGGATTATAGGCACAGAGAGCCAAATTTCCCCTGGGGGTCTCCATCCTCCCACATGCAGTTTCTGTAGGAACTGTGACACAGAGTTCATAAATACTCCTTGTCCTCCAAATGACTTCATCCCTGCAGTGGTGGGAGTCTGTCTTGGGGAAGGCTTCGGATTCGATCCCAACATTTAAAACCCCAAACAAGCCCCTTTTTCAGAAGAACCAAACCAGCTGTTATCTAACAAAAGGGATTCCTCAGACCTCGTTGCTCTATTAAGAGTGGTTCCTTACAATAGATGATTTGATTATTTTTTAATGAAAAGAATATTTACTGGAGGGATGGCTGAACCTAGCAGCATATTGAATTCGGCCAAACAGCTTAAGCTATATTTTTCCCCTTCAAAAATTCTAAATCTGGCAAAACCAGTATATGGGATTTTTGTCTCCAAAGCATCACAATCCCTGCCTTCCCTCCCATTTCTTTAATTTTTCAACCCATATGTGTTTCCAGGGAAATGAGAGCCATATGTCTCTGATTCATTTACACTTTGCTCATCAAAATATAGAGTTTTGTAAGAGCTAATAGATTCCTGGGAAGCCTTATGAGTCCTTTTTATAAGCCTCTTACAGATTCTCTTTTCTTTGAGCCAAGAATTAACGGGGCTTGGACTTCAAAAGACTCCAGTTTGGTTCAAAACTCAGAACCTCTGGTGTTTGAGTGGGTACTGAGCTTGGCAGGACATTATCTCTCCAGTTTAGGGTAAGCCCAGCCAGACAGTATGGAAAGGGCCCAGAATTTCTACAAAGCTATTAGCTCACAGACTCAGAGATTTAAAGTTGGAAGAGACCTTGGAGATTAGGAGGGGCAATCCCCCCCCCCGCCCCTTATTTGACAGAGGAGGAAATGAAGATCAAGAGAAGTCACATGAGAAGTGTCCAATGGGATGGGAATATGGTCCTCTGATGCCAAATCGAACCCAAGACCATTTAGGTATAGAGTATAAAATGCAACCCCGAATGTCTTGGGCCTGGGCCTGAATTCAAAAGAAATTAACAAACCGATTTTACTTCTAAGTCCTGCATATAAATGAGGTTAGGCTAAATTGCACTTAGATGTTGAGAAACCAACTTGTCCATAAATAGATGAACTATGCTCATTTGGGAAGTGAATGGGACTTATTAAAAAACAAACAGATCTTCACTATTTGGGTTTTCTTTCTTTCTTTCTCCTTAGGTAGAGCTAGAAATCCAAGGGAACCTCTGCATTAACAGGTATTGTTTTTCATATTTTGCTTTGCTCATGTTCTTGACTTGTCAGCCTAGAATATAATTTTTTTTTGCCTGTGTACAGTCCCTCCACCCCCACCTTCATCTTTTATCTTAACTCACATGGCTTCATTGAAGTTATATTTATAGAGAGAGAGCCACGAGACCCTACAAAGGTTTCAACAGGGGCAGCTAGGTGACTCCATTGATTGAGAGCCAGGTCTAGAGGCAAAAGGTCCTGGGTTCAAATCTGGCCTCGGACACTTCCTAGCTGTGTGACCCTGGGCAAGTCACATAACCCCCACTGACTAGCCCTTACCACTCTTCTGCCTTGGAAATAATACACAGCATTGATTCTAAAATGGAAGGTAAGGGTTTAAAAAAAATGACTTGCCCACAGTCACAAAGGTATATGTGGGATTTGAACCCACATCCTGTGGCTCTAAATCTTGAACCATTTCCACCCCACCTACTATTCTTTACTAGTGGCTTAGCAGGCACCCGAGACCAGTGTAACAAATTTCAACCATCATAACCACCTGCTCCACTGTTTGAATGAATGGGCAAACAAGGTGGTATTGGAGGTTGAGGTGGCTGAGGGACTGAAGGAAGAACAGGTATGTCCCTGAGGATGGGAGGCACTGAATTGCTGATTACACCCCACTGAAGAGGCCGATTTGAAATGGTCATAAAGGAGCCGTGGGGTTTGGGCCACTCGTTTTAGTCCTTTGAGACTGATTCAGATAGAACACTGCCAAATCCATGACTAAGTGGTCCTTCGAAGGACCACTTAGTCATGGATTTGGCAGTGTTCGAGTGGCAACGGCACAGGCTGAGGGGTTCGGGGATCATACAGCAGTTCTTTGTAAAGATGAGGGAAGAATCACGGGGGCTTGAGAAGTAGAGAACAATTTTCACAGGATGATGACAACAATGTAAAGGAAGGCAATGCTGAATGACTTCAGGATTCTGATCAAATAGTCAGCAAACATGACTCCAAAAGGCAAATGATGAAGCAAGAGGTGTTGGACCACACACGAGAGACACAGAAAGGGACATACATTTTCAGATGTGGCCAAGCCATTGAGATGCTTTTGCTCCTGTTACAAAGGAGAACTTCTCTTGGAACTGGGGTGGGTTAATATTTAGGGAGAAAGATAGAGGAACAAAGTGGAGCCATTGGCACAGGACCATTCAGGATGGCAGCCCACATCAAAAAAAAGGTGCTCTACTCTATGAGCAAAGTAGAATTTTAGTAACTCAGAAGAGACACAAATATAGGGCAATATTCATCCCAAATGTTTATACGAGCTCTTCATGACCAACTTGTGGTAGTGTCTTCCAAGCTCATATTGCTCTGATCAACCACAATTTGACACTCTATACGTTGACCTTGATGTTGTGATGTCATTTAAGTTCTCTTCAAGTACAAAGGACAACAACCAACAAGGGAGAACTTCTATTGGGATTAGAGTGAAAAAATATTTACTGAGAGAGATGCAGGAAAAGAGCATTCATTAAAAACACAAAGACAAAAGCAAAAAATGTTATTTACGTCAATGTTGTTTTTATATGTTACATTTACTATACATTAGAAATAATTGTTCATAAGAGCTCATCATTTCTTGTATAATGCTATTTTCTCATTCTTTGCATGATGAAATATTTGTTGATGATTGTTCAAGTCATAGCAAAACAGAAAATTTTTTGAATTTTTTTAATAGATTAAGAAAATGTTTCCATAGTTACATGATTCATGTTCTCTCCCTCCCCTCCGCCCACCCCCTCCCACAGCCAATGCGCAATTCCACTGGGTTTTACATGTGTCATTGATCAAGACCTATTTCCATATCATTAATATTTGTACTAGGGTGATCGTTTAGAGTTTAGAGTCTATATCCCCAATCATGTCCCCACTGACCCATGTGATCAAGCAGTTGCTGTGTTTCTGCTCCCACAGTTCTTTCTCTGGATGTGAATAGCACAAAACAGAATTTTTTAAAAGGAAAGAATCATTGCAAAGTGTGAGAGAATTCAGGGAGGGAGAGAGAATAAAGACCTAAGGCAGATTTACCATGGTTGTCTGGCTATGCTTTCATTAGTCTAGGATGAAGGAATGGTGGTGAGAGTCAGTGCTCTAGCATTATGCATCTCCATTCCTGCATGGCCAAGATGGAAGAGAAGGGATAAGAAGTTCTAAATTAGGGATAGCTCTTACAATTTATCAAACAAACATTATTTATCTTTTTTTAAGTCCTCACCTTCCATCTTAGAATCAATACTGTGTATTGGCTCCAAGGCAGAAGAGTGGTAAGGATTAGGCAATGGGGGTTAAGTGACTTGCCCAGGGTCACACAGGTGGGAAGTGTCTGAGGCCAGATTTGAACCTAGGACCTCCCGTCTCTAGGCTTGGCTCTCAATCCACTGAGCTACCCAGGGATGGAGCATGAAAGATTAGAAGAGACTCTTTCATGGCTGATGATCATGTAGGAAAAAATGGTTGCTTTTTTTTTAATTTGGGGTTGATCTCAACAGTCTAGAACAGGAATTCTTAGTCACATCAGTATACTGGACCTCTTTGCCAGTCTGGTGAAGCCTAACACTACTGTAGTTTGTTACTTACATTCACAGTGGTAGGAGATGCTAATTTTCAGTTAGAGGTTTGTGAAAATATATTTTTTTCCCATCCAAGTTCATTGATATTCTGAAATCTAACCATAGAGAGGTCTGGACTCCAGGTTAAGAACCCCTATTATAGGGAATCCAATTCCCTCTAGCAATGGAGATTCATATTTGTCTTATAACTTACATAATCATAGAGTTCCCCTGGGCCACAGAGAAATGACTTGCTCAGGGTCATTTTTCTCTTTGTTTCAGAGGTAGGACTTGACCATGGGTCTTCTTTTTTTTTACCTCTATTCTCCATCCATGCTTCTTCTCTTATCTCTTGGTGATTTATATTTATGAACATTTAGTTATGTCGGAAGGAAAGTGGTATTTTTTTTCATGATCACAATCATGAGACTCATTAAATGCAGCCAAATAACATAAGGGGAATTCCCTCTCAAGGATAGAGATTCTTTTTCAGGCATGAGTTGGAATAAATGGTCTCTGAAGTTCCTTCCAACACTAAGATTCTGTAATTCTGTGACATCTGATGTTTGTCTAGCCTCTTGTTTTATCTAGTTACATGAAGGCTTGGCAAGGGCTGCTGTTTAACTTTTTAGGACCTTTAGCCCACCCTGGCCCTGGGATTTCTGGGACTAAAATCACCTCTCAGTGACTGTCTGAGCCCCAGTAGGATACACTTGTAATGGGACCCAGTTCACAAGAAGATCTTGCAGACCAGTCCCCCAATTCCTATCAGACTTACGTCTGATAAGAAGAATAGGTATGTTGTGGCTGTCTTCAAGCATTTGAAGAGCTATCAAGAGGAAGAAAAATTGGGCTTACTTTCCTTGGCTCCAAAGAAAAGGACTAGGAACAATGAGTTGAAGTTGCAGAGAGGCAGAATCAAATTCAATTTAAGAAAACGCTTCCCCGAATATTTGCAGCTAAGTGGTTCAGGGCAAAGATTGCTGAAACTGAGCTCAAATCCAGTCTCAGACACTTACTGGCTATGTAGGACCTTGGGCAAGTCACTTAACCTCCATGTCAGTTTCCTCAACTATAGCACCTATATCCTAGGGTTCTTATATCAAATGAGTTGATTTTTGACCAGTGTTTAGTGTAGTGCCTGACACATTACAGATACTTGATAGATGCTTTCTTCCTTCCATCCCACTGTACCCTTTGAAACCCAGCAATTCTTACTCAGAATTCCTTTCCTTTATATGTTGTCCTATTTGCTTGCAGAATTTGTTGCTTAGCAACAAAATGGGATTATTAAATTTAACTAGGACATGTCTTGGACTTTGTAGCATAAGGTGCTTTGGGTTATTTTTTTTTCTTTTTCTGGAAACAATCTGTAGATTCTTGAGATTGACGTTTTTTTTTTTTCCTGACGCTAGAAGTCCTGGGCAGTTTGTGCATTATTTCTTGCAATAAAAATACATTATTTTTAACTTGGGTTCTGGTAGACCTATAGACCTTAAATTATTTTTACACAGCCTGTCTTCAAAACAGTGTGATTTGTTTTGATGGAGAGCATGTTTTCATTATTTCTTTTGGCTTTGGTTCTCTCAAATTATCTTTCATTTCTATACGTTTCCATTCTCAGTCAGTTGTTCTTTCTTTGGTGTTTTTGGTGAGATTTGCCACTCTTCTTCAATTTTTTAGAATTTCATCAATTATTTTTGATGTACAGGCAATAAATTCTGCCTTCACAATTCTTATTTTTCTTTGAAAAGATCTGGGAACAACTTGATGCAATTCCACGTTCTTTTGGCAATCTCCTGGTTCCTTTGCCTAATCAGACGTTCATTCGTTTTTCTTAGAATATTTATACATAGATGTTTGGACTAGTTAAGCTGATCTGAATGCCATGTTAGCTTCTGTTATTAATATCTTCCTTTATCTGTTTATGCTCTAGGGCTTTAACTGAGCTTTGCTCCTAGGGTCTTTGATAATTTCATCCCTCTTCCCCCTTATTTTCCTCTGACACTCTGACTCTTTTTGATGACAGTTCCTAGATTGTTTGGACCTTAAAGCTGCCTCAACTTCCTTCTACGCTTGAGAATTCATGTTCCACCAGCCTTACTCTCTGTACCAAGTGACTTCTGTGCAGATAAAACTGACTCTCACTAGTTGCTCATTCCCTTTCCCTTAGGCTTAGTGGAATACCAGCCCCACAAACTGGTTTCCAGTTCCAATTTCCTCTGTTCCTTAGTTCTATGACTGAGCGATGTTGCAGCATGAAGTACTGCTATGCTGGAGTCCCAGGCAGAGAAAATGTCTGCCTTTTGGTTTTCAACCATGCACAGAGGGACAAGGGGAAGAGTTGGATTCCCCTGCAAGCCCATGCGATGGCTTACGGAGCCTTGACAGAGCAAGTGGCCATTGAGGAAAGCGGTGCTGAGTGAATGATAGGAGTAAGGGATTATCCTTCTCTCCCATTTGTTCATCCAGTTTTTACTTCATCAGAGTTCTTAGTTTCTAAAACTGTGGGCATAGATGAAATTGCTTTGTTCCTTGCACATAATTTCTATTTTGGAGAGGTTGTAAGGACTGGAATCTGGTCTTCCATATTGTTGGTCATATGACCTAGAAGTCAGTCCATCCTAGTGTCTCTGAACCTCTGTCATTAAATAGACCCAGTCTATGCCCTATCCTCTAACTGTCTACTTCCTCATTCCCATCACTTTCAACTCATCCCTCCCAGTGTTCCCTTCTAAGGCTATTTACCTCTTCTGCTGTGGTCTCTGGAATGCCTGTTCCACAGGTAATGAATTGTCTTTTGTTTTTAATTTTTTCTTTTCTATCTCTCCATCTAATGGCTATCACTAAGACCTGGGACCCTCCTTATTACACAGTTTCCCTAAACACTGTTTGCCACTCTGATCAGGTTCTCACTCATACCTTCCAATTTACTGGCCAAAGCAGGGGAGCTGGAATACTTCATGTTCCCCATTGCTCCTTCCAAGGCTTGCCTTTTCAGTCATCATTAAGTAACTGCTCATTCTTTGAAGTTTACTCAAGCCAGTGAGTCTCTCTGTCCTTAACAAGGCAAGTCCCCTGGCAGTAGACATAGCCTCTAGCCAGACTTGTAAATTATCAGACTTACTAGCATGGTAAACCCAGTCTGTTTTTGTTCCAGTGGTGTATATATAGGTTTTGTCGTCATTGGGTGGTGCAATGGTTAGGGTGTTGGGCTTGGAATTACTAAAACATGAATTTGAATCCTATGCCAGCCATTTACTAGCTGTCTGACTTTGGTCAAACCCCTTTCAATCTATATCCTAGGGTCCTTATGAGTATCAAATGAGTTAATTTTTGACCACATTTAGTGTTTCTTCTCTTTAAAATGGGAATATAGTAGCACTGACCTCAGAGAGTGGTTATGAAAAGGATCGAAGGAGTTCACTTTTGTTAAGTGCTTTGTAATCTTAAATTACTATTCAAATGGTTGTTGCTGTTGTTGTTATTGTATCCCATGTTATCTCCATGACAAGATGAGGCTTGGCACCTAAGAGGCCATCTTTAAAATCTTTAAATGAAATCCTCTCTATAAATGACCCCTCCATTCCCCAGCTTTTGTTTGAGAGTATTGAGGGAAAAGGAATTCATTATTTTCTGGAGATCTCTGATTATTAACCTCCACTGAATTGATATCTGCCTTTCTGTTTATACTTTCTATTTATTACTCCTATTCCTTTATTATGGTCACAAGGAGAATGAGTCCAACCTTTTCCCTCTGTGACAACTCTTCAAAATCATTAAGAAAGTTCTCAGGTGTCTCCTGGTTTATAATCCTCCAGACTCAGTGTCCCCAGTTCTTTGAATGAAACTAGAGGAGGTTACCACCTGTGGTGTAGTAAAAATAGCAACAAGTATAGTCATAGGACCTGGGTTTGAATCCTACCTCTGCTATTTATTCCCTGTGTGATCTTGAACAAATCAATAAACATCTCTGAGCCTCAGTTTCCTCGGCTGTAAAATTAAGAGAGGCAATTGGATCAAGAGATTATCAAGATAACTTTTAGTCTTGAATCCCAAAGTGGTAAAAACAAGAACTTTTCTTGCCCCAGAAGAGCTGAATGTTACAACTCAGAACGATAAGCTATAGCTAAAGGAATTGCTAAGAGTCGAGCGTTGTTATCATTATTGCATATTTGCCATACTTTCATTCTTTGGCAGTCACTGGAAGGACTGTGGTAGGTATTCCTTTCAATTGTCAGTTCCAATGTATTCCCAACATTTATCATGACTTGTAGCATTACTGATGGGTCAGAATCCTTACTCATCTGGTTTCATTGTGAGTTTGGTAACAAGCAGTTTTTTTTTTTAAAGAAAAGGAAAGGAAAGGAAAGGAGGAAAAACCCAATTAAATCTAAGCAGATGTTATAGGAAACATTAGTGTGATATATAGATGCTGAAATGATGAATATGTATCTATTGACTTAAAAGCTTTGGCAGAGAAGGTGCCAATCTCCTTGACTACTTGGCATAGGGCAAGGAAATACTGATTGGATGAACTCTGTGAACTCTTTCAAAATTCTGGAGCATTTAAGACAAAGGAGAACCACCTCCTAAGCCTATCTGACGACTGACACGTGATAATGTTTTATTGGAGTGGAAACATTTCCTGCCTAATTCAGTCCTTCGATCATCTGGTGGAGGGAGAGAAAAAAGAACTGGAAAACAGAAAAAGGATTAAAGGAGATGAAGGTGAAACTGTTTACCAGACTCAGCTCTTTGGAGCCAAAAAGAAATAATTTTAAAAAATGCTTATGGCAAACAATTATGACTTGAGTTTTTGACATTATGTGGGAACGACATACAGAGATCACCATTTAGGGACTGGTTTAGCAGGAGAAGCATTGGATTAGGATAATAATGATAACTAGCACTTATAGAGCATTTTAAGGTTTGCAAAGCACTTTCCAAATATTATCTCATTTGATCCTTATCCTTTGAGGTAATTATAACCATCCTGTTAGAATAATAATAATAGCTAACATTTATATAGTACTTACTATGTGCCAGGTACTAGGCTAAAAGCTTTACAGTTATCCCATTTTATCCTTACTACAACCCTGAGAGGTAGCTGTAATTACCATTCCCATTTTACAGATGAGGAAACTGAGGTAGACAGCATTTAAGTGACTTGTCCAGGGACACAGAACAAAGCATTTGAAGTAAGATTTGAACTTTGGCTTTCCTAACTTTAGATCCAGCACTGTTGTGCCACCTAGCTGAAAGATATTATCCTATTTTACAATAGAGGAAACAGGCTGAAAAGTAGTCTTCCAGGGAAGAAGTTTCTGAGGCAGGATTTGAACTTGGGTCTTCCTGATTCCAAATCCAACCCTTTATCTGATGTACCACTTGGCTACTTGGAGACTTGAATTTAGTTTCAGCTCCACAGTAAACTTGCTTTGCAATTCCTGCGGAGTCAGCAAAGTCAATCAAATTCTCTGTGTGTAATATTCCTGTTTGCAAAATGGAGAGATTGGATGAGATGATCACTAAGACACATCCTCCTAATATGCTTTGATTCTAAAACTTTTTTCTCTTCAGTTAGTAACAATATTTTCTACACTAGCAAAATAAAGTAAATTTAGCCAAATGGAAATAAGTTTTTGGTGCAACCGTTTTTTGGAAAAAGGCTGAAGAAAAAAGGACTTGAATCAAATAAGGAGAAGGGAATCATGAAGGTGACCTAGAAGGACTGGATTTGTGAAATATGGAGTAGACATTCAGGAGAAACTGAGGAAGAGATAGATAATTATCAGCTTCACAATCTACTTCTATGAAAGAAGGTTGTAGAAGGATCAGGTGAGGAGGTGAGCTTTAGTTGGATAAAGAGGAAGGAATAGTGACTTTGAGGGGTTTAGGCATGCAACGAAGGCCAGAGATTGAAATGAGGAGAGGGTAAATTTGAAGAACTTAGGGACAAATTCAGGGAGCAATTTGAGTTGATGGAAGAAAGGGAAAAATTAAAGAGTAAAGGACTATGGAAAAGAAATTCAATGCCACTCAACACTTATTAAATGCTTATTATACTACTACCTACTAAATATTAGGAGAAAGGAAAAGGTAGTTGGCAAGGCAAAGAAAGTAAAAAATAGAAGATAAAACAAATTGGCAAAATAAATCCATAATATGACATATGTATAAATGAATTATCTAAATATAGATATATGGTTTGTGGGTGGCATGGATATATTATCTGATCTAGGGTCTGTGGTGCTTCTGTGAAGAGTAGGTGGAGAACCAAGCCCCTACTTGAACCATCAGTGTATGCCACCTGAGGTTGAGTGGGATGGGAAGAAAAGGACAGCTTATGAGAAATCAAGTCTAGGCAGTCTTTCCTCCAATTTTCACAAGGGATATTAGGCTAGAAACATTTAACTGCTACTCCTCAAATATCTCTGATTTAGAGGAGTGATAGAGTCAGATGGAAAGTCATTTCAAGGATTAGAGGATAGACAACCTTTTGATTACCTTCACCAGCCTGATCCCTTCATTCCCACCAAATTCTGGTTACACCAAAGACCATTATGAATTTTTGAATACTGAGTAAACCAATTTATCTAAGCTAAACAGCAAACAGAAATCTAAGAAGTTACTCATTTTGGAATATACCAAAGAATACACCAAAGAGAAAGAACTCTTCATCTGTTAGTAAGATAATAGCTTAGCTCAGCCAAGAAGAGAGGGAACACTTCCCCCTGGAAGAAGTCCACTCTCTGCAGTCTTCAGAATATCAAGAAAGGAAGGGGATGTGATTGGGGATGGAGACTCTAAATGATCACCCTAGTGCAACTATCAATAATATGGAAATAGGTCTTGATCAATGACACATGTAAAACCCAGTGGAATTGTGTGTCGGCTATGTGGGGTGGGAGGGGTGGGGGGATTTTGGAGGTGGGGTGGGAAAGAACATGAATCATGTAACCATGGAAAAATATTCTAAAAATAAAAAAGAATATCAAGAAAGTCCAAGGACATTGAGGAGCTGGCTTCCCTTCCTTTCCTTTGGAAGGACACATTTGCCTTTCCATAGGCGATCTCTATCATTTCCTGGAGCTCCCTTCCACATGCGTGTCTCCAAAAGAATCTACGGAATCAACTCAAGTAAGTCCTTTTTGGCACATACATACCGTTCCACTCAGCATATTCTCTGCCAATTGGGAATCATTAGAAGTCATTCTGTGTATAGGTCTGTCCTTCCTTCAGCTCACCTGGATGAGAACCAAGCTACAAAAAATAAATAAGAGGTTGGTGTGAAAAGGAAAGAATAGTAAGATGTAACAATCATCAGAGAGTCAAAAGAAAGGAAGATAGAGATGGTTTTCAAGTGGCTGGGAGGCAATAAAAACTAACAATCTCAAGAGGTTTTTAGGAGGGACCAGGTTGGATGGGAGGAAGATAACTGACAACAAAGGGAAAACTGCTGAATTCTCATTTTGCTCCTGCTTTCTCTGCCAAGGAAAGATTTCTTTACAATGGAAATACCAGAACAAAAATAGCTAATAGGGAGTGTGGTGGATAGAGTATTGGACTTGGAGTCAGGAAGTCCTGCCTCAGATACCTACTAGCTGTATGAGCCTGGATAAACCATTTAACCTCTCTATGCCTCAGTTTCTCCACCTTAAAATTAGACAGTTGAGCTCAGTGACCTCTGACTTCCCTTCTAAGTCTTTGATCCAATGATTCTTAGATAAGTAAGAAAACACTAAGAGAAGAGCTAGTTGTTGTCAATGAATTCAAGTCATCTGACTTGGATGAGCAATATTCTTGGATACTCAAAGAGCTGGCAGATATTATTATTAGTGATGTTTAAAAGATCATGGAGAAGTGCAAGCAGACTGGTTAAGAGCAAATGTTTTCATTCTTTTAAAAAGAGAAGAGAACAAACTCTTGTGCATAAAAAGAATGTAAACCACTTGGATCCTGGTGACATTCTAGAAAAAGATCCTTCAAGGGATGATGAGTGACAGTTCAGTAAAGGAAGTAGTAATTTCACAGGACCACCATGGCTTCATTAAGAACTAAGTCATGTTAGAATAATTTCCTTTTGATATGGGGTTGCCAAACGGTTAGAACAATGGAATTATATATATATATATATA
>NW_025386427.1:0-4412 GCF_016433145.1 Gracilinanus agilis
ATATATATATATATATATATATATATATATATATGTGTGTGTGTGTGTGTGTGTGTGTGTGTGTGTGTGTGTGTGTGTATATGATCATACTGGAAAAGTTCCTAGTGTTTCTCCACTCTAAGCAATGATTGATATTGATTTTAATTATGTGAACTTTCTAATATTGATAAAATCTTCCCTTGTTTGAGTTTTTGTTTTGCCTTTCCTTATCATGAATGGGTGTGATATTTAATCAAAGGATTTTCTTCCATATCTATTAATGGAATCACATTTTGTTATTGTTGTTATTTCTCATTTTTTGTTGCTTATTTGGTCAGTAGTGCTAATAGATTTTCTAATGTTAATTCATTTTTGCCTCCCTTGTATGAATCAAACATGGCCATCATGAATTATTTTCTGTAGGTTTCACAGAAAGACTTTATTTAAAACATTTTTCCATCAATTTTCAATTGGTCTAGAGTTCCCTTTCTTTGTTTTGATTTTCCTTGGTTTAGATGTACGGATTAAATTTGTTTCCCAAAAGAATATTGGTAGCATATTTTTGTGTTGTATTTTTTGAGGGGAAAATATAGGTTAGGTAGTAACTATTCTTTAAAAGCTTGATATTTTTTTGTAAATCCCTCTGATCTAGGATTTTTTTTCTACCTTTGGTAGTTCATTTAGTTCATTTATTATTTAACCTTTCTTTTTTGGACTGAACTGTGTTTATTGTTGCATGAAGATACTGGAGAATAAGCTTATTTTTGAGATTTCTATAACTTTGTTAAAATTATTAATGTCTTAGGTCATCAAAATCAAGTGAAAAGGAAGATATCACAGACACTACATTTAGCAATTTGCTTCACACATAGTAGAAATTTAATGTATTCCTTTTTATAAAGATATTTTATTTTACAAATTATATGTAATAACAATTTTCCATGTAAGCTTTCTAAAGTTAGATAATACAAATTATCTACCTCCCTTCCTTCCCTTCTCTTCCTGGAGGTGGTATGGAATATGATCTGGATTATCCATGTATTTTATGCAAAACACATTTCCATATTGTTCATTCCTTAAAGAGAATATTGATATTGTTTAACCAATTCTTGATAGACTGACTTTATACCACATAATACAGAAAAAAGATCAAAAAGAAAATATTTGCAAAAGATGCAGCTTATAATGGAGACAAACAGTACATAATAGTCACGTTAGAGAATAGATTATAGAAAATAGTGATTATATTGGAGATTGTGATAAAAATTACAATATGATACTATTTCTGGGATGGAATTAAAGCAGTCTTGAGAAAAAAATGTCTCAGAAAATTTCCATTAATAAAATAGGAATGGGGAGAAATGATTGAGTAAGCATGGACACACACATAAACTAGAAAATAAATTAGCATCCTTAAAATAAGTGCAAAAGAAGAAATCTTAAAAGCAGAGGAAGATAGAAATACCTGAAATATAAAAATAATACAAACATTTTTAAAAAGTCGATTTAATGTAGATTTTAAATGGAGACATTTTAAAAATGTAATTAAGCAAGTCTTTTAAAAACAACTAAAATACAACAAAACATTTGGTAACTTGATGATTAGAGAGAGAAAATATAAATTAACAAAATTAGAAAACAATAAAGATCAGTTAAAAGTGAGGAAAAATGAAAATCAGCAAAGCTTATAAAATATGCCAGCAAATGGAAGAAATCAATAAACATCTACAATTATATAAAATATCCAAACTATCATTTAATAAGATTCTTGAACAACCTGAAAATCAAGAAGGGAAAAGAGGAGGTTCCAGAAAATATATGGATTATCATGGTATAAGAAGAAAGCATGATAAAAGACAAGTACTTGTAGATTACACAGAAACTTCAGAACTTTAAATCAGGTATTCTTTTTAGTAGTCATGATGAGTACCATATTATATCATAAAGAATAAATTAGACTATATTTTTTTTTGTTTTTCTTCCTTTTCTTTAATTTTTTTAGATAAATTTTTCCATGGTTACATGATTCATGCTCTTACTCTCCTCTACCCCTTTTCCATCACCCCCCCATAACTGACATGTATTTACACTGCTTTCTTCATGTGCCATCAATCAAGACCTATTTCCATATTATTGATAATTGCTCTAGGGTGGTCGTTTAGAGTCTACATAGCAAATCATGTCCTCATCAACCCATGTGTTCAAGCAGTTGTTCTGTGTTTCCACTCCTGTAGTCCTTCCTCTGAATGTAGGTAGTTTTCTTTTCCATGAATCCCTCAGAATTGTCCTGGATCATTGCACTTCTGCTAGTACAGAAGTCCATTACATTTGATTGTGCCACAGTGTATCAGTCTCTGTGTACAATGTTCTCCTGATTCTGCTCCTTTCACTCTGCATCAATTCTTGGAGGTCATTCCAGTTCACATGGAATTCCTCCAGTTTATTATTCCTTTGAGCACAGTATTATTCCATCACCAGCATATACCACAATTTGTTTAGCCATCCCCAATTGAAGGTTATACCTTCCTTTTCCAGTTTTTTTGCCTCCACAGAGAGCAGAGCTATAAAATTTTTTGTGCATGTCTTTTCCCTTATGATATTTTTTGGGGTACACAACTACAAAACACTTGCCAAACAGTTAAAACTAGATCTAAACAATTAGAAAAACATTGATTGCTCATGGATAGGATAAGTTAACAAGATAAAAATGACCATTCTACCCAAATTAATTTACTTATTTAGTGCCATACCTAATAAACTACCAAGAAACTTCCTTACTGAATTAGAAAAACTATAACAAAGTTCATTTGGAAGAACAAAAGATCAAGAATATCAAGTGAAATAATGAAAAAAAAAACACAAAGGAAGGTGGCCTAGCAGTACCAGATATTAAAATATGCAGTAAAGCAGTGGTCACCAAAACGATATGGTACTGGCTAAGAGACAAAAGGGAGAATCAGTGGAATAGACTTGGGGTAAGTGATGTCAGCAAGACAGTCTATGATAAATCCAAAATTTTGGGACAAAAATCTACTATTTAACAAAAACTGCTGGAAAAATTGGAAAACAATATGGGAGAGATTAGGTTTGTATCAACATCTTACAGCCTACACCAAGATAAATTCAGAATTGTTGAATGACTTGAATATAAAGAAGGAAACTATAAGTAAATTAGGTGAACACAAAATAGTATACTTGTCAGATCTCTGGCAAAGGAAAGAATTCAAAACCAAGAAAGAGTTATAAAAAATTACAAAATATTAAATAAATAATTTTGATTACATTAAATTAAAATGTTTTTCTACAAACAAAAATAATGCAACCAAAATTAGAAGGGAAACAACAAACTGGGAAAAATCTTTATAACTAAAATCTCTGACAATGGTCTAATTACTCAAATATACAAGGAGCTAAACCAATTGTACAAAATATCAAGCCATCCCCCAATTGATAAATGGGCAAGGGATATGAATAGGAAATTCTCAGACAAAGAAACTAAAACTATCAGATTAGACTATGTTTAATAGTCAAAAAAAAAGATTTGCTATTCATATGGAAGTTCTGGGTAATTCAGTATCTTGTGTAGGTGCAGATCATTATTTGATCAGAGCTAAGATCATATAGTAGCAAAGGCTTTAAAATGAAGGAAGAGTAGGAATTGGAAGAGGACTTAGAAGGATGGGAGAGGCAGAAGAGGAGAGGAGGAGGAGGATAAAAGTAGAAGGAGAAGAAGGAGAAGGAGGAGAAGGAGGAAGAAAAGGGGAAAAAGGAAGAGGAGGGGAAAGGTTATGGGGAGGAAGGAGACTAAATTCAGAAACTAAAAGCAGAGGAAATAATAAATGAAACAATAGTATCTAGAATTATTCTTTCTCTAGATATCCCCTGCTTTCAAAAGTAGAGAATAATTCTGTGATAACTCATAGGAGAAAAAAGTGACTTTTTATCCCTAAGAGGATTAGATAAGAAGTTAGAAGAAAGAAGCAAAAGATGAAAAAGAAATGAAATTAAAACTCTGGAGGAAAGAATTATGAGAACAATATGAGGCATACACAAATAATTGATAAGCATAAACAAAAATGGATTTCCTGTAATATAGACCAAACCAAAGAGAAATCAGTGACACCATGAGACAAAAAAGAAATATTAGAACAAACTTTAAAAATTGAAACACTTGAAGAAAATTTAAGAATTCACATTATCAAAAGAAACTCATGAAAATAAAGGGAAAACATTTTAAGAAACAGTAGCCACAATTTCTCAAGAGTGGGTGGAGGTTCCGGGTTAAGATGGCGGCAGAGTAAGAAGCAGCTCTTAACCTCTCCTGACCGAAACATACAAAACTCCTCAAGGGGACATAAAAACAAGTCCAGACGAACGGAGGAACCCCACAACAGGGCACAGCGTGGAAGGTACGTGGAATCGAGACATTTCCA
>NW_025386428.1:0-1689 GCF_016433145.1 Gracilinanus agilis
GACCTTGGAAAAAACCAGAACTCAGACCTCAGGAGCCAATAGACCGCAGACAGACACTGAGCGCGAGGATAAATCTGAGAAGCTGCTGGGCTAACAATGGCTACTCAGTCTCAGGAAGTTCAGAAGAGAAAGAATAACAACAAGAAAAAGAAGTCTTTAACACTCGACAGCTTTTACACAGAGAAAATCCAGACAACCGAGCAAACAGAGGAGGAGAACAAACAAGCATCCGGACCCTCCTCAAATAAGGAAAACTCCTCTCAAGCTATGGAAGAGTTCAAAACTGAGATTTTGAGGAAAATGGAAGAGATCTGGCAAGAAAATAACTGTTTAAAAGGTAGAATCATGCAATTAGAAAGTGAGGCTCAGAAATTGAACACCAGAAATGACCAGATTGAAAAGGAATACCAGAAGATTATGGTGGAAAACCAGAAGATTATGGCTGAAAACGGAAAGGCTAGAATTGAGCAAGTAGAAACTAATGATCTCTCAAGACAACAAGAACAAATAAAACAAATAAAAAGCCAAAAGACTGAAAAAATAGAAGGAAACATGAAATATCTCAATGAGAGAGTGACAGACCAAGAAAACCGGTCTAGAAGAGACAATTTGTGAATAATAGGCCTTCCAGAAAAACCAGAAATTAATAGAAACCTGGACTCCATACTAACAGAAATAATTCATCAAAATTGCCCTGAAGTCCTACAACAAGAGGGCAATATAGACATTGAAAGAATTCATAGAACACCTGCGGCATTCGATCAAGAAAGGAAAACACCAAGAAATATCATTGCAAAATTCAAGAGTTTCCAAGCAAAAGAAAAAATCTTACAAGAAGCCAGAAAGAAACAATTCAAATATCAAGGAGCACCAATCAGGATCACACAGGATCTGGCAGCCTCCACACTAAAAGACCGTAAGGCTTGGAATACAATATTCAGAAAGGCAAGAGAGCTGGGCCTGCAACCACGGATCAACTACCCATCAAAATTGACTATATATTTCCAGGGGAAAGTATGGGCATTCAACAAAATTGAAGAATTACAGGTATTTGCACAGAAAAGACCAGGGTTAAATGGAAAGTTTGATATACAACCACAAAAATCGAGAAAAACCTGAAAAGGTAAATAAGATACAGAGGGGAAAGAAAAAAAAACTTATAATTTTTAAATTTGCCTTTTTAAGGGCCTCAGTGAGATCTAATTATCTGTATTCCTATGTAGAGAAATGTTATGTTTAATTCTCTGTAGTGAACTCTATTCACTATTAAAATATTCACTATTATAGTAATCAGAAGAATAATTAACAGGGTGAGAGTGGAACACTAAATAATCTAAGATGACATGGGGGATGGGAAAGAGGGGGTGAATAGCAGCGGACACCAAGAGAAACTTGAGTGAATAAGAAAATAGAATATTCTATTACACACAAAGAGGGCATGGGAGGGAGAGGGGACAAATACTATTATAAGAAGGAGAGGAAGAGAGCATAAAGAGGTAATAATCAAACCTTACTCTCAGTGTAATCAACCCGGAGAGGGAAGAGTAGCTATACTATCCATTGGGACATAAAACTCTTATCTAACCCTTCTGAGGAAGTCAGAAGGGATAAACCAAGGGGAGCAGGGGAGTGGGCAGGTCAAAAATTGGAGGGGAGAAGAAGGGGGAGGGAATTCATTAGGCCTTAAAA
>NW_025386429.1:0-4133 GCF_016433145.1 Gracilinanus agilis
AAATTTATATCCTTGAGTGCATATATTAACAAATTAGGGAGGGCAGAAATTAATGAATTGGGTATGCAACTCAAAAAATTAGAAAGTGAGGAAATTAAAAACGCCCAAATGAAAACTAAATTAGAAATACTAAAAATTAAGGGAGAAATTAATAAAATCAAACACTTCAAAGGAAGAACTGCAGGAGAAGAAACATAGAAGATAAACAATTGCTTGAACGCATGGGTTGAGGCAGACATGATAGGGGATGTAGACTCGAAACAACCACCCCAATGCAACTAACAACAATTTGGAAATAGTCCCTGAACAAGGACATATGTTACAACCAGTGCAAATGTGCGTTGGCCATGGGTGGGGGGAGATTGGGGGTTTAAGGGAAAAGTAGGGGCATGAAGCATGTAAACATGTTAAAAATGAATATTAATAAACATTTTTAAAAAACCACTGGTACCAATAATCTACTCTACAACTTCTTAAAAGCAGGCATTGTTTTGGCACTATGGCTCAAAAATTCATGGAATAGTTTAGGTTATAGTTCCCCTCATATATAATTTCCTATAATCCTTTCCTAATTAATCTTTAATGTTGGTTTGTCTGAATTTTTAAAAATTATTTCATTTTATTTTTCCCCAATAACATGTAAAAACAGTTTTCAACATTTTTTAACCATTTATTAATATTCATTTTTAACATGGTTACATGATTCATGCTCCTACTTTCCCCTTCATTCCCCTCAGTCCCCCCACCCATGGCCAATGCACATTTCCACTGGTTTTAACATGTGTCATTGATCAAGACCTATTTCCAAATTGTTGTTAGTTGCATTGGTGTGGTTGTTTCGAGTCTACTTCCCCAATCATAACCACCTCAACCCATGCATTCAAGCAGTTGTTTTTCTTATATGTTTCCTCTCCTGCAGTCCTTCCTCTGAATGTAGGTAGCATTCTTTACCATAAATCCCTCAGAGCTGTCCTGTGTCACTGCATTGCTACTGGTACAGAAGTCCATTACATTCGATTTTACCATAGTATATGTACAATGTTCTGTGTACAATGTTCTGGCTCTGCTCCTTTTGCTCTGCATCAATTCCTGGAGGTCTTTCAAGTTCACATGGAATTCTTCTAGTTTATTATTCCTTTTAGCACAATAGTATTCCATCACCAGCATATACCACAATTTGTTCAGCCATTCCCCATTGAAGGACATACCCTCCTTTTCCAGTTTTTTGCCATCACAAAAAGCGCAGCTATAAATATTTTCGTATAAGTCTGTTTATCTATGATCTCTTTGGGGTACAAACCCAACAATGGTGTGGCTGGATCAAAGGGCAGGCATTCTTTTTTTTTTTTTTTTTTTTTAATCCTTGTACTTCAGTGTATTGTCTCATAGGTGGAAGATTCGTAAGGGTGGGCAATGGGGGTCAAGTGACTTGCACAGGGTCACACAGCTGGGAAGTGGCTGAGGCTGGGTTTGAACCTAGGACCTCCTGTCTCTAGGCCTGACTCTCACTCCACTGAGCTACCCAGCTGCCCCCAGGCATTCTTTTATAGCCCTTTGAGCATAGTTCCAAATTGCCAGCCAGAATGGTTGGATCAGTTCACAACTCTACCAGCAATGCATTAATGTCCCAATTTGGCCACATCTCCTCCAGCATTCATTACTCTCCCCTTCTTTCATTTTAGCCAATCTGTTAGGTGTGAGGTGATACCTCAGAGTTGTTTTGATTTGCATTTCTCTAATTATTAGAGATTTAGAACACTTTCTCATGTGATAATTGATACTTTTGATTTCTTTACCTGAAAATTATTTATTCATGTCTCTTGCCCATTTATCAATTGGGGAATGGCTTGATTTTTTATACAATTGATATAACTCCTTGTATATTTGAGTAATTAGACACCTGTCAGAGTTTTTTGTTGTAAAGATTTTTTCCTAATTTGTTGTTTCCCTTCTGATTTTGGTTGCATTGTTTTTGTTTGTACAAAAGCTTTTTAGTTTAATATAATCAAAACCATTTAATTTATATTTTGTAATTTTCTCTAACTCTTGCTTGGTTTTAAAATCTTTCCTTTCTCAGAGATCTGACAAGTATACTATTCTGTGTTTACTTAACTTATTTATAGTTTCCCTCTTTATATTCAAGTCATTCACCCATTCTGAATTTATCTTGGTGTAGAGTGTGAGATGTTGATCTAAACCTAATTTCTCCCATATTGTTTTCCAAATTTCCCAGCAGTTTTTGTCAAATAGTGGATTCATGTCCCAAAAGTTGGGCTCTTTGGGTTTATCATACACTGTCTTGCTGATGTCATTTACCCCAAGTCTATTCCACGGATCCTCCCTTCTGTCTCTTAGCCAGTACCATATTGTTTTGATGACTGCTGCTTTATAGTATAGTTTAATATCTGATACTGCTTGGCCCCCTTCCTTCACATTTTTTTTCATTATTTCCCTTGATATTCTTGATCTTTTGTTATTCCAAATGAAATGTGTTATAGTTTTTTCTAATTCAGTAAAGAAGTATTTTGGTAGTTTGATAGGTATGGCACTAAATAGGTAAATTAATTTGGGTAGAATGGTCATTTTTATTATGTTAGCTCGTCCTACCCATGAGCAATCAAAGGTTTTCCAATTGTTTAGATTTAGTTTTATTTCTTTGGAAAGTGTTTTGTAGTTGTTTTCATATAATTCTGTGTTTGTTTTGGTATATAGATTCCTAAGTATTTTATATTGTCTAGGGTGATTTTAAATGGAATTTCTCTTTCTGCCTCTTGCTGCTATGATGTGTTGGAAATATATAGAAATGCTGATAATTTATGTGCATTTATTTTGTATCCTCCAACTCTGCTAAAGTTGTTGATTATTTCTAGAAGCTTCTTAGTTGATTCTCTACGACTTTTTAAGTAGACCATCATATCATCTGCAAAGAGTGATAGCTTAGTCTCCTCCTTGCCCACTTTGATACCTTCAATTTCTTTTTCTTCTCTAATTGCTACTGCTAGTGTTTCTAGTACTATGTTGAATAATAGAGGTGATAATTGGCATCCTTGTTTCACTCCTGATCTTATTGGGAAGGCTTCTAATTTATCCCCATTGCATATGACACTTATTGATGGTTTTAGATATATACTGTTTATTATTTTTAGGAAAAGTCCTTCTATTCCTATATTTTTCAGTGTTTTCATTAGGAATGGATACTGTATTTTGTCAAAGGCTTTTTCAGCATCTATTGAGATAATCATGTGATTTTTGTTTGTTAGACTGTTGATATGGTCAATTATGTGGATGGTTTTCCTAATGTTGAACCATCCTTGCATTCCTGGTATAAATCCCACCTGATCATGATGGATGATCTTCTTAATTACTTGCTGGAGTCTCCTTGCTAATATTCTATTTAAGATTTTTGCATCTATGTTTATTAGGGAGATTGGTCTGTAGTTTCTTTCTCTGTTTTTAATCTACCTGGCTTTGGAATCAGTACCATATTTGTGTCATAAAAGGAATTTGGTAGGACTCCTTCTTTGCTTATTATATCAAATAATTTGTATAGTATTGCGATTAGTTGCTCTTTGAATGTCTGATAGAATTCACTTGTGAATGCATCGGGCCCTGGTGATTTTTTCTTAGGTAGTTTTTTGATGGCTTGTTCAATTTCTTTTTCTGATATGGGATTATTTAGGTATTCTATTTCTTCTGATGTTAACCTAGGCAATTTATATTTTTGTAAATATTCATCCATATCTCCTAGATTGTTATATTTATTGCCATATAATTGGGCAAAATAGTTTTTAATGATTGCCTTAATTTCCCCTTCATTAGAGGTGAGGTCTCCCTTTTCATCTTTGATACTGTCAATTTGGTTTTCTTCTTTCCTTTTTTTTACTTAGATTGACCAGTACTTTGTCTATTTTATCTGTTTTTTCAAAATACCATCTTCTAGTCTTATTTATTAATTCAATAGTTCTTTTACTTTCGATTTCATTAATTTCTCCCTTGATTTTTAGTATTTCTGATTTACTTTTCACCTGGGGATTTTTAATTTGCTTGCTTTCTAATTTTTTAAATTGCATGCCCAATTCATTAATCTCTGCCCTCCCTAATTTGTTAATATATGCACTCAAGGATATAAATTT
>NW_025386430.1:0-3218 GCF_016433145.1 Gracilinanus agilis
CTTCCTTCCTTCCTTCCTTCCTTTCTTCCTTCCTTCCTTCCTTCCTTCCTTCCTTTCTTCCTTCCTTCCTTCTTCCTTCCTTTCTTTCTTCCTTCTTCCTTCCTTCCTTCTCCATTCTCTTCTTCCCTTTCTTCCTTTCTTTTATTTCTACCTACTCCTTTCTCACATCAGAGACTAGGGGTTTAGTCATCCCCTGCTACTACAATTAACTTGGTTTTAGTCAAGAGGAAATATAATAGCCCTCAGATTCATGTGGCCCTCTTCTCTTGTGTTTTATGTTATTTCTATAAGATGCAATGGTATTAGTACAATAATAATAGCTCAGTTCCCCCATAGAGGGACATTTGTTACATTTTAACAGATGCTTGAATCTCTGTCCTAATTTAAAATTTTGCACAGATTTACTGGTAACTTAGACTTCCATTGGGTCACTGAGGTCTAATTAATCAGCTTTTCTTACATTGTTAGGGCCTAGGTATGTATGCCATTTCATACCTCTTATAGGCTTTGTTGCTCTTACTCTAGTGATCACCTCCCTATCTTTCACCTGAACTCTGGCCCTGGATTCCCTGAGTTTAATGGGTAGTGTTTGCCTTATTTTATTGAGGCCCATACCTCCTTAACAATTCCTGCCTTGCCTGCTCTGAGATGGCACTGTATGCTTTTATTCCTCTGCCTTCTGAGCCTTGCTACTCCCCTTTACATTGTTTTTCATTTTTAGAATTTAACTTCCTTCAAGATTGCCTCTTTTGGTTGTATCTATATGTCTGGTGATTAGCAGTATCTAATACATAGCAAGTGCCTAATAAGTGTTGTTTCTTTATCCATCCATCCATTCATTTATTCGTCTATCTATCTATCTATCTATCTATCTATCTATCTATCTATCTCTATTGACTCTATTTGGCCATCTATTATCTATCTATGCATCTATTATCGACCATCTATCTATCATATCTATTCACTTATATATCATCTAGACTTCTGTCTCTATCCCTTTATCTGTCTATCCATCTTTCCATCTATATCAATTTATACATCTATTATATCTATCGATTAACTATTATCATATCTATTCATTCATATCTTATCTATATATTATCTATTTATTCATCTGTCACCTATCAATCATCTCTCCAAATCCTTTTCTCTTTCTTCTTCTTTCTCTTATTGTCCATCATCATCATCTTTAATTAATAATCCCTAGAAATCTTATTTTCCAAGCAATTTCTGAATGCAGGAAATATTAAAATAAAACAATCAAGTAGAATGTCTTACATAGTCTGTCACTGACAAAGCATGGAATGAGCAAGTTGGGGAAAGAGCAGACCTTTGAGGGAATATTCATCCATCCTTTGTTTGTTTTGACCATCTATTTTTTGAAGAAGAATGCCACTGATTTCGATCTGAGTCACCTGTATTGAGATGCTTATAGAGCTCAATGACCAAATTTCAAATCTGCTTTCTCTCTTATAGATCAGCCCCTTTTCAGTTTTCATTTTTAGTTTCTGCTTTTAGCTCATGCCCCTGTGACTCTGATTATTTTTGGCTCAGCTTGCTACATCTGGTCTGTGATAAGGACACTGTCTCACTATTGCTGTTCCAGTTGCTGCTCAGATTTTACAGCCCCTGATTTTTTTTTCATCCTTTCTCTAGCAGATAATCTGGATTGTTTTAAGAACTCAAGTCTATCTTCTGGCTTGGAGGCTGTGATAATCTTTAAAAATTCTCAGATATGATAAAACATCCATTCTTAATAAAATATAACAACACTAGAATAAGTGGAAATTCCTCAAAATGATAAATACATTCTATCTCAAACCATCAGCAAACTTTATCTGTAATGGGGACAAGCTAGAAGCCTTCCCAATAAGATCAAGAGTAAAACAAGGACATCCATAATCACTGCTACTATTCACTATTGTACTATAAATTCTAGCTAGAGCAATGAGAGAAGAAATGTAAGGAATTAGAATAGGCAATTAGGAAATAAAGCTATCACTCTTTGCAGAAGATAGGGTGGTACACCTAGAGAATCAGCCAAAAAAAAAAAAAACTAATGGAAACAATCACTTTAGCAAAGTTGCAGGATATAAAATAAACCTACACAAATCATCAGCACTCATCTATTCTATCAATAAATCCCAACAGAAAGGGATAGAAAGAGAAATCCATTTAAAATAACTCCAGACAATATAAAATATCTGCAAATTTACCTACCAAGACAAACACAAGAAGTACTACAAAAACACTTTTCACACAAATCCAATCAGATCTAAGCAACCAGAAAAACATTAATTGCTTATGGGTAGGTTGAATCAATATATTAAAAATTATAGTTATACCCAAATTAATTTACTTATTCAGTGTCATACCAATCAAACTACCCCAAAATTATCTCATAGAACTAGAAAAAATAATAACACATTTCATCTGGAAGGAAAAAATATACCCAATATATCAAGGGAGTTGGCTGAAAAAATATGAAAACAGGTAGATTACCTGTAGTGAATCTCAAAAAAAAATCTGTTACTAGCTAATAAATATATTGGTGGACCAATGAATAGATTAATGACGATAGATAGGTATTGTAGTGTTCGACAAACCCAAAGTTCCAAGCTTTTGGAAGAACTCAATATTTGACAAAAAACTGCTAGGAAAACTTGAAAACTGCATGGCAGAAATTAGGCATACAATCTCATGCTGTATATCAAGATAAAGTTGAAATGGATACAGGATTTAGAAGTAAAAAGTGATGCTATATACAAATCATTGACGATAAAAATAGTTTATTTGCCAGACTTATGGATAAAGGAAGAATTAAGTCAAAACAAGGCAAAGAGAACATTAGGAAATATAAAATAGATAACTTTGACTTGTAAATTTTAAAATGTCTATACAAAAAAAGAAATGTAAAGTAAAAGAACTATTGAATTAATAAATAAGACTAGGAGCTGGTACTTTGAAAAAACAGATAAAATAGACAAAGTACTGGTCAATCTAATAAAAAAAAGGAAAGAAGAAAACCAAATTGATAGTATCAAAGATGAAAAGGGAGACCTCACCGCTAATGAAGGGGAAATTAAGGCAATCATTAAAAACTATTTTGCCCAATTATATGGCAATAAATATAAAAATTTAGGAGATATGGACGAATATTTACAAAAATATAAACTGCCTAGACTAACAGCAGAAGAAATAGAATACCTAAATAATCC
>NW_025386431.1:0-5604 GCF_016433145.1 Gracilinanus agilis
GTACTAGAAACACTAGCAGTTGCAATTAGAGAAGAAAAAGAAATTGAAGGTATCAAAGTGGGCAAGGAGGAGACTAAGCTATCACTCTTTGCAGATGATATGATGGTCTACTTAAAAAATCTTAGAGAATCAACTAAGAAGCTTGTAGAAATAATCAACAACTTTAGCAAAGTTGCAGGATACAAAATAAATGCACATAAATCATCAGCATTTCTATTCATTTCCAACACACTAGAGCAGCAAGAAGTAGAAAGAGAAACACCATTTAAAATCACCCTAGATAATATAAAATACTTGGGAATCTCTTTACCAAAACAAACAAAGCAATTATAAGAAAACAACTACAAAACACTTTCCAAACAAATAAAACTCGAGCTCAACAATTGGAAAGCCATTGATTGCTCATGATTAGGACGAGCTAACATAATAAAAATGACAATTCTACCCAAATTAACTTACTGGGAGTTCATTTGTGTTCCAATTATAGCTGATTGAAAATTATAAACAAGTATAGAATAAAATATGTGACAAAATGGATGAATTTGCTTATATAAATTTTGCATTAAATAACCAATGGAGACAGAATAAGAATGTATAGTATGGAGTATCAGAAAATATGGGTTTCAAACATTATACTCCATAAGATTCACACCACAGTGATAAATGGTTAAAGGACATGAGTGGTTTTTTTCTCAGTCAACAAAAAGGAGAGATGCAAATTCTCAATGATCATATTAAAATATAAGATACTAATCATTAATAATAATAAAAATTATAATTAAAATGACACTGATATATCACCATATATGCATCAAACTGACAAGATGGTAAAAGTTAGACATAATACATAATTCAGAATCCATAGAAAGAAAAGTTCACCACTGCTCCACCCACAATTTATGAATTAGTCCAGTGCTTCTGAAAACAATCTGAAATAATAACAAAAAGCATAATAATCAATAGCATTTATTAAACAGTTACTATGTGCCATGTGCTATAAAGTGTGCATTGGCCCAAGTTCTATACATAATTTTAGTGAAAAGTTATTAAAACATTTATATCCTTGGATTCATCAATGCCCTACCAGTATATAATGTAGAAAGATAAGTTTCAGAAAGATTCTCTATGTAATAAAATATTCCTAGGAATATTGTATAATAAGGAAAAAAAACAAATTATGTATCTATTAACTGGGAGATATCTGGATATACTAATAGTAAAATGTCACATATACTGTATTGTTATAATTGTTACTTGTTTTTCTTAATGTTTTATTATTAAAGTAATACTTCTTGGGTTACTATTTCTGGTGGTTACAAAATTTCATCAGAAAAGGGAGGAGGTGGGAAATGAAAGAATTTAAGACAAAAGCAGAAAATTTCCCCAAAAAAGTTAGAAAAATATTATATTAAAATGGAATTTTGGGGAAAATACAAATATTATAGTAAAATGCAACAAAACATAAATTGTACTCTTTAAGTATTTGGAATAGAGTATGTTATTGGGACTTTTGTTTGTTTAAAATTGTAGTGAGACATTTGGGGTTGAAAGAGGATGAGCATCAAAAAAGAAGAAAAGTAAGAAAAGAATAGTATTTTATCATTTACTTATAATGCAGACAAAATATTAAAAGTAAAACCAAAAGGAAACAAAGATGCAATAGCTTTTTTTTGCTTTAATAAGGTTTTAAAAATTGTCCAATGTATGTATTTCACAAAATGTCATTTAGGAGGTTTCTGAATGTTCGTTTCACATTTAATAATTACATATTTTCATCACATTAAAAAATCTCTTGAACAACACCTAGTTTTTAAAATTTTAATCATTAGATGATTTTAAAGATTGTCACATATTTCACTAGCTCATTTTTAAAACATACTCATTATTAAGGGATTTTTAAAAAGTCTACACTCATATATTTGTGATTATTTCTAAATAGTTTTACAAATTTCCTGATGACACAAAATTAAACTACATATTGTTAAATTTGGAGAAATTTTACTTCAAAATCAAATAGTAGTTCATCAAAATGGAACTTACTTCAAGGGAATAGCTATTCTGTTTATTAACTTTAATAACGTCTAGACTTTTAGACTAAAATGGCCACAGAGTAGAAGGAAGGGTCACATAGTCCTCTGAAGTGATTGATACAAAGTGTCTCAAAAGGACAAAAATCAAAATCAGACTAGTGAAGGGACTCTGCCATGGGGTGCAGCCTTGAAGGTAGGAGGGGTTTGGGCATTTCCATGCTATAAGAGGGTAAAATTACATCTACCAAAGCATGTGCAGATCACCCCTCCACCACACCACATATCATGCCAGAGTCAGAGCAAGGTCCAGGGCAATCTCTAAACTCTTGGATGCTGACAGAGGGCACCCTCCTGAGGGCAGTGCAAGGTCTTGGCAACAAGACTTGGAACTCCAAATGAAGAGTGCAGAGCCCAGGCATGGAGATAGAAAGCAGACCTGGGTTGGCCACAACAGATGCAATGGAGACTAGAAAAATAACCTCAGGGCAAAACTCTTTAAAGCCTGTTATACCAGGAACTGCTTGCCTGCCTTGCTCAAACTTCTGGCTGGGAAGCCAAGATAATACAGAGAAAAAACCAAACACAGCAAAAGCCACCAACACAAAGGAGCCACAATACACAAGAACAAAAAGAAATAAGCTGCAAGACAAAAATGTCTTTGTCCTTGCATAACTTCTATGTAGAAAAAGAACAGAGTACAGAAGTGACAACAAAGAGTGACAAACAGGAAAGCATACCCAAGCTTTCAAAAAAATGGAAATTTGTTAAAAGCTTTTGAACTGAAAAAGGAGTTGAAGAACTAAGTAAGAAAAATAGAAGAAAAATGGGAAGAAAAGTGGAAAAAATAAATGAATGTAATTCAAAAAGAAAATAATAGTTTAAAAGACAAAATTTCCCACTTGGAAAAAGAAGCACAGTAATCACATGAAGTAATAAGCAAATTGCAGTCCAGAATTGACTTGCTGGAAGTCATGAAGAGCAGGATAGAGCAAACCAAAAAGGAAAATCAAAATATCATAGCTGAAAATCAGTCTTTAAAGGTTAGAGTTAGTCAAGTGGAAACTAACGATCTCATAAGACAGCAAGAATTAATAAAGCAAAGTCAAAAGAATGACAAAATAGAAGGAAAAAACTAATACACCTGCTTTTCAGCAGTATTTGGTATATATACAAAGATTGTGCATGTACTTGGGCATAAAAACATTGCAAACAAATGAAGAAAAGCAAAAAAATGCAAATTTTTCAGATCATAATGTGATAAAAATATAATTAATAAGGGTTCATGGAGAGGAAAATTTAAGATCAATTGGAAAGTAAATAATTTAATTCTTCAGAACTTCTGGGTGAAAAAACAAATCACAGAAACAATTACTATTTTCATAGAGGAGAATGACAATAAGGAGACAACATATCAAAATATACGGGATACAGCCAAAGCAGTACTTGGGACAATTTATATCTCTGAGTGCTTTTATCAACAAAATAGAGAAGGAAGAAATCAATTGGGCTTTGTAATATAGAAAATGGCAGCATGGAATTCCTGCAAAATACAAGGTCAAGTCTCACCCAGAATTCCAGGGGACCCCACCTGAAGAACTTTGGGTGAGGGGGCAGTTGGTAGGGAGTTAAACAATTGACTCCTGGGGGTTGAGGGGAACAGATCTTTCTTCTTGCTGTTCCAGATTTGGGGTTCACCTGGGAGGCCATAGTGGCAAAAGCCATTGTGGTTTCTACTCAGGAGTTTGTCTGTCTAGTAGGATTAGACCTTTCCAGCATCAATATAATAATTATTTAGTTATATAGACATGAGAAGCAATTACTATTAGCTTTGAGAGCAAGTTAGCTAAAGGTCTGCCACTCCCTCCTGGGGGTGGGGGATATCTAACTTCTACTCAGTCCTCAATCAGACCTGTGGGGAATATAAGCTGAGGAGAACATCATTAGAGATTAGCTTTGCTGAGCCTTGTCAGAAGTCATTGCCCTGCCTCTATATTGAACTGAAAACCAACTGCTGAGTAGAAGGGGTTTGAGAGCAAGAAGAACTTGCCCCTCCCCACTCACTCAAGCCTCTGTGTGTGGGAGGAGATTGTCGTGCAGACATCTGGCCCTGGCCAGACCATCAGCTTCCCAACATCAATGTTATTACAAACATAACAGCTTGTAACTTAAAAAATTAGAAAGAGAACAAATAAAAAACTCCCAGGTTAAAAAAAATAATTAGAAATCCTAGAGTTAAAGGAAAAAATAATAAAATTGAAAGGAAAAGAACTATTGAATTAATAATTAAGAGTAGGAGCTGGTATTTTGTAAAACCAATGAAATAGATAAAGTACCACTACATCTAATAAAAAAAAGAAGAGAATCAGATTAACAGTATGAAAAATAAAAAGGCTGATCTTGCCTCTAATGAAGGAAATTAAAACAATTATTAATAACTACTGTACCCAATTATATGGAAAAAATATGACAATCTAGGTGAAATGGGCAAATATTTATCAAAATATCAAATACCTATATTAACAGAATAGGAAATGGAGGAAATAGATTCTCAGGAAAAAGAAATGGAACAAGCCATCAAGTAACTCCCTAAGAAAAAATCCCCAGGGCCAGATAGATTCACTAGTTAATTCTTTCAAATATTTTAAAAACAACTAATCCCAATACTACTCAAACTATTTGACAAATTAAGCAAAGAAAGAGCCTTACCAAAATATTTTTATGACACAAATATGGTCCTGATTTCCATTCCAGGAAGACCAAAAAGAGAGAAAGAAAACTACAAACCAATATCCTTAATGAAAGTAGATGCAATAATCTTAATTAAAATACTAGCAAAGCCACTATAGCAAGTCATCAGAAGGATTATTCACTAAGACCAAGTGGGATTTATATCTGGAATGTAAGCCTGTTTTAAACATAATAAATACCATATTAAAAACCAAATTAACAAAAATCGTATGATCATCTCAATAGATATAGAAAAAGCCTTTGACAAAGTGAAAGACTTTGAAGATGGAATTAGCTCTCTCCTATTTATTATTTAGACTTTAGCTATCAGGAATGCATACACCCCACCCCACTTAGAACTAAGTGGCTAGGGGTTAGGTCTGTGACCCACATGTGCTGGTGAATGACAAATCAGAAAGAATTGACTGCTCCCTGGGCAGTCCGAAGTAAGTCTAAAGCTGCCATTTTGTCCACATAGAATTGAAGGGTGGACACAGGAAGTGACACAAAGAACTATCTTTTAAATATGATGGTTACTTCCTGTGAGGGGATTTTGCCCTTTGAACTTGGCCTTGGAGAAGCTCAGGCTTGAGACTTCAGACTGCTTCTTTTGGAATTGTCACGTGGGTGAGTGGATTACTGACTCCCTTTCCTTGGCTTTTCTGGAGGCACTAGCCTCCAAAGAGGACTCATGCCTTGGAAGATGACTTGTGGCTAGAAGCCTTGTTAAATTACCATCTGTTCCCCCTTTGCTTGGGCCTTTGAAACTCTGCCTGGTTTGGACCTTTGGACCCAGGCTGTAGTAATTCTCTCTCTCTCTCTCTCTCTCTCTCTCTCTCTCTCTCTC
>NW_025386432.1:0-2442 GCF_016433145.1 Gracilinanus agilis
GAGAGAGAGAGAGAGAGAGAGAGAGAGAGAGAGAGAGAGAGAGAGAATATTGTATGGTGTTGTGAGGATTAGTTATTAGTTTAAATATAGTTTATGTGGACCTAGCAGGAAGGGCTGGAGAATTCCAAGATGGAATGAAGAAGCAGGAAGTGTCTTCTTGCTCACTGAGAGAGACTCCATGGTGGATAGGACAAGTTGCACTGACCCTAGGAGACACCAGATTGCCAGTGATCCTGTGGAAAGACCATCACCTACTTGTGGGAGATTTTGGTAGAGACTGCTAATCCCAACCTGAGTTGCAGGTCAACTTGGGCTGGGTCAGCTCCCAGAATCTACCCACCTGGAAGAGTACAGCAGGTGGTCCTGGAGGAGCAGAAACACCACTGGAGTGAGGCTGAACACTACTGTGAGGATATCCACTTCAATCCTGCTTTTTCTCTGGGCCCTGAATTGCTTAGGTCTCAGTTAGTGTAGATAAGTCCCTTCCCTGACCCTGGGTTTGCCCTTAGTCTGAAGAGTGTAGTTACCCCTATTCTCATCCTTTATCTTAGTTGTCCCTGATTAAAAGTGTTATAAAACTCTTGCCTTTTCTTTGTTGGTTTCCATAGGCTAGATACTGCAGGGTGGCAGTTGGGCCTAACTGCCACTTCAGTAACAGTTACCTCCTAGCAGTTAAACCTGGTCTCCCTACCTTGTTTGGTCCTGTCATCTGTCACTCCTGTCACCCTCACACCCTTCTGGACCCACATTTTAATATTTAAGTCTACTTCCCTGGTTTTTCCCCATTACAATGGATGTTGTAAGTACTTTAGAAAGAATAAGGAGAGAAGACCAAGAGTTGCAGCTATTGGGGTTCTAAAGTTGGGCCTTGAAGGAAAAGTGGACTTTTTTTTGGTTAAGAGCTTTGAATTTTATTTTTATTTCCATGCAAAATACATTTCCATGTCGGTCATTGTTGTAAGAGCACACTCATACGTAACTAAAACCCCAAAATAAAACTATAAATACACTGATGTGAAAGACGACTCCCAATAGTTCTTTCTCTGGAGGTGGATAGCATTGTCAAGAAGAGACTTTAGAAAAGAGAGGGCATTTTAGGCAGGAATAGTAATGTGAGCAAAGTCACAGAAGTAGAAATGATATCTTGTTTTGGGGAACAATAAACACACCAGTATGGCTGTATCAGAGTTCATTTAGGGCAGCAGTAGTTAAAAGAGATAATTTAAGGTTAAGATTGTGAAGATTTCCAAATGTCTGGCAATGTTTAGTTCATCAATAAACATCTATTAAGTACTGCCAAGCACTGTGCTAAGTGCTGGGGATACAAAAAGAGAAAAAAAAAAACCTGACCGCAAGTAGCTAACAATCTAATGAGGGAAACAACAGGCAAATAAATGTGTACAAACCAGTTATATAGAGGAAAAATAAGAAATCATTTGAGAGCAAAGGCACTAGAATTAAGTATTGGGAAAGTCTCCCTGTAGAGGATGAAATTTTAGTTGGGACATAAAGGAAGCCAGAAAAATCAGTCAGTGGAGAATTCTAGGCATGGAGGATAGCCAGAGGAAATGCCCAGAGTGTCACTGGGTAAAAAAATAATACAGGGAAGAGTAAGAAGACTGAGAAGGTAGGAGGTGGCTGAGTTATGAAGGACTTTGAATGCCAAATAGAAGATTTTGTATTTGATCCTAGGGGTGATGGGAGTCACTGCGGTTTAATGAGTGAGAGTGTGTGATGTGTGTAACATAGTTGGACCTGTGCTTTAGGAAAATCTCTTGAGTAGCTAAATGGAAAACAGAATCAAGTGGAGAAAAGCTTGTGGAAGCATTATTTGTGGTAGGCAGACAAAAAAGCAGACTACAGTAATAATCTAGGTGTGAGGAACTTAGGGATCACAGAATGCTACCAGAATGGTAGCAATGTCAGAGAAAAGCAGAAAGAGTACTCAGGATGTGGCAAAGGTGAATTGATAGGCAGGATGATAGTTAAAGAGTCCATGATGACTTCTAAGTTTCAAGCCTCAGGAACTGGGAAGATGGTATTGCCTTCTACATAATAGGAAAGGAAAAAGGTGAGTAGGGTTTTGAGTTTGGCTTTGGATATGTGGAATTTAAGATGTCTAGATTTCTTTTAGAAAAGAGATTTTAATCTGGGGTCCATGGATTCCAATGATAGATTTCAGGGGCTCCATGAACTCTATCACAATTATTTTATCCTTTGATCATTGTATTTCAATGTAATTATTTGCTTTTGTGATCCTGTATATTCTATGGATTTAAAAAAAATTTTTTTTGGAGAAGGGATCCATACTTCACCATAACTGACATGTACCTACAATAATTAAAAAAAGGTTAAGAGCTTCTGTCCTATAGGCATAATAGATAGCTATAGGTAATTTTAAGTGAACAATTGTGAAAGAAGGAAGGAAGGAAGGAAGGAAGG
>NW_025386433.1:0-5629 GCF_016433145.1 Gracilinanus agilis
ATATATATATATATATATGCAACAAATAGTGTAGCCTCTGAATTTTCAAATGAGAAATTAAATGAGCTTCAGGAGAAAGATAGTAAAACTTTACTAGTGGGGAATTTCACTTTTTCTCCTTTCAGATATAGATAAATTGAATCAAGAAAAATAAATAAATAAAGAAAGAAAGAAAGAAAGGAAAAAAGAAAGAAAGAAAGGAAGGAAGGAAGGAAGGAAAGAAAGAAAGAAACAAGTAAAGGAAGTAAATGAAATTTTAGAAAAGTCAGAAGTAATAGATATCTGGAGAAAATTGAACAGGAATAGAAAGAAATACACTTTCTTTTCATCAGAACATGCCGTCAACACAAAAACTGACAATTTATTAGGATATTAAAAACTTCACAACCAATCACAAAGATCAGAAGTAATAAATTCATCCTTTTCAGATCATAAAAATTATCATCAATAAGTGTCCATGGAAAGACAAATAAAATTTATTGGAAACTAAATAATTTATTGCTTAAAAAAGGTGGGTTAAATAACAAATTATATAGAAATACTACAGAATTCCATTAAGGAAAATGACAATGAGGAGAAAACATATCAAAATGTATGGGATACAATCAAAGTAGTACATCTGGGGAAACTTCTATGTCTAAAAGCTTATATCAATCAAATGAAGAAAACATAGATAAATGAATTGGCTATGCAGGTAAAAACTAGAAAAAGAACAAATTAATCCCCCCCCATTAAAGACTAAATTAGAAATCCTAAAAATTAAAGGAGAAATTAATAAAATAGAAAGTAAAAGAACCAGTGAACTAATAAAAAATAAAACTAGAATGGATTATTGATGAAATTAAAGTTATCAATAATCATGAAAAAATGTTCTAAATCACTGAATTAGAGAAATACCAGTTAATATATGCATTGCTTAGATCCCTGATGGTGAACCTATGACACATGTGTCAGCACTGACACATGTAGTTATTTTTGATGACCTGAGGCTACAAGAGGCCACATACAGAGAAGTATGGGGCCACATGCTGAGGATGAAACATTTGCTATAGTGTAGTGTAGACACTCTGTGCAAGAGGTCTATAGGAGAAAACAATGGGACTCCAGAACAGAGCATCTGGTTCTGGGACTCCCAGGTCATTAGGGGACCATTGACCTCACTTCTACCTGGAGGAGCAGGTAGCAGCAGAATGCCATGGGGGACACATCTCTGGGGGATCTGTGATCGCCATTGCCAGCAAACATATAACTACAGCAACCATCATCCAATCTACTGTTTTGGGGTGTCATGGATTTCTAATTGATCATCATTACTGAGATAAATGAGGGGGAGGCTGGGAAAGGTGAGGGCCTGTGCTATGGGTGCCATTTCCCTCCATTAGAAAGAGAGGCAGCCCATGCTTTTTGTGGTGGCAAAAAAAACAACAACAAAAAAACAAAAAAAAACCCTGGAAAATGAGGGTATGCCCTTCAATTGGGGAATGGCTGAAAAAATTGTGGTATATGCTGGTGATGGAATACTATTGCACTCAAAGGAATAATAAACTGGAGGAGGTCCAGGTGAACTGGAAAGACCTCCAGGAACTGATCCAGAGTGAAAGGAGCAGAGCCAGAAGAACATTGTACACAGAGACCAATACACTGTGGTAAAATAGAATGTAATGGACATCTGTACTAGTAGCAATGCAATGACCCAGGACAATTCTGAGGGATTTATGGAAAAGAATGCTACCCACATTCAGAGGAAGACCTGCAGGAGTGGAAACACAGAAGAAAAGCAGCTGCTTGAACACATGGGTTGAGGCAGACATGATTGGGGATGTAGACTTGAAACTACCACACCAATGCAACTATCAATATTTTGGAAATAGGTCTTGATCAATGACACATGTTAAAACCAGTGCAAATGTGTATTGGCTATGGGGGGATGATGTTGGGGTGAAGGGGAAAGGAAGAGTATGAATCATGTAACCATGTTAACTTTTCTAAAAAATAAATATTATTAAATGTTACAAAAAAAGAAATAGCGGCAGCCAATTTAATTTAATTTACATAAGGAAGACTATCTTGCAGCATAGTGCAGACCCCATTTCACCACTATTACTGTTGTGCATCCTTATTAACTCGTATTTCTATTTATTAACCCTGCCCTTTCCTAAAAGACAGTTACATGTGCCATCTTGTAGTTGCTTAGGCTAGTTAACCCCTAATTTCCTGTAAGCTTAACAGGTTATCTATATTTCTATCTTCTGTCACTGCCTCCCTGATGGAGAATCCCCAAAATAAAAAAAAATACCAAGGTTAAGTAAAGGAAGTGGTAGTAGCAGTAGTCAATCCTTTCAAGAGACATGGACCCAGATGTATGGCATTATAGAAAAAAATGGCAGATCACTTGGGTTCCAGGTTCTGGGTTAAGATGGTGGCAGAGTAAGAAGCAGCTCTTAACCTCTCCTGACCGAAACACACAAAACTCCTCAAGGGGACATAAAAACAAGTCCAGACGAACGGAGTAACCCCCACAACAGGGCACAGCGTGGAAGGTATGTGGAATCGAGGCATTTCCATGCTATAAAAGGGTGAACAGCCCTCACGAAATCGCGGGCTGAGTAACCACCCCACCCCCACCCCCTCCACACACAACACCTGTAGCTCCGAAGCCAGCTAAAAAGAAATAGAGCAAGTTTGGGGCACCCATCGAGTCATTGGCAGCTCTGGGGCCTGTTCCTGAGAGCAGCAAGACTTAGGACCCCATTAAGCCAAAAAACGCAGGCGCAATCTGAGCGCGGGAGCGGGATGCAGGGTGCACAACGCAGACTGAGCAGAGCGCAGGCACTGCGGAGGCGTGGGTGGAGGCAGACACAGCCAGGAAATAAAGCCTAAGTGGGGAACCAGTGTGGACGGGTATATGACTGTGGAGGCAGCGCCCTGAGACTTGTAAAGAAACCTCTGGCAGAGGATCAAGCAAGGGGGTCCACCAGGGGGCTTGACCTTGGAAAAAACCAGAACTCCGACCTCAGGAGCCAATAGATCGCGGACAGACACTGAGCGCGAGGATAAATCTGAAAAGCTGCTGGGGTAATGATGGCTACTCATTCTCAGGAAGTTCAGAAGAGAAAGAATAACAACAAGAAAAAGAAGTCTTTAACACTCGACAGCTTTTACACAGAGAAAATCCAAACAACCGAGCAAACAGAGGAGGAGAACAAACAAGCATCCGGACCCTCCTCAAATAAGGAAAACTCCTCACAAGCTATAGAAGAGTTCAAAACTGAGATTTTGAGGAAAATGGAAGACATCTGGCAAGAAAATAACTGTTTAAAAGGTAGAATCATGCAATTGGAAAGTGAGGCTCAGAAACCAAATGAACTGATAAGCAAATTGAACTCCAGAAATTACCAGATTGAAAAGGAATACCAGAAGATTATGGCCGAAAACCAGAAGATTATGGCCGAAAACCAGAAGATTACGGCCGAAAACCGAAAGATTATAGCCGAAAATCAATCCCTAAAGGCTAGAATTGAGCAAGTAGAAACTAATGATCTCTCAAGACAACAAGAACAAATAAAACAAAGCCAAAAGACTGAAAAAATAGAAGGAAACATGAAATATCTCAATGAGAGAGTGACAGACCAAGAAAACTGGTCTAGAAGAGACAATTTGAGAATAATTGGTCTTCCAGAAAAACCAGAAATTAATAGAAACCTGGACTCCATACTAACAGAAATAATTCAGCAAAATTGCCCTGAAGTCCTACAAAAGGGCAACATAGACATTGAAAGGATCCATAGAACACCCACTACATTCGATCAAGAAAGGAAAACACCAAGAAATATCATTGCAAAATTCAAGAGTTTCCAAGCAAAAGAAAAAATCTTACAAGAAGCCAGAAAGAAACAATTCAAATATCAAGGAGCACCAATCAGGATCACACAGGATCTGGCAGCCTCAACGCTAAAAGACCGCAAGGCTTGGAATAAAATATTCAGAAAGGCAAGAGAGCTGGGCCTGCAACCACGGATCAACTACCCATCAAAACTGACTATATATTTCCAGGGGAAAGTATGGGCATTCACAAAATTGAAGAATTCCAGATATTTGCACAGAAAAGACCAGGGCTAAATGGAAAGTTTGATATCCAACCACAAAAATTGAGAGAAACCTGAAAAGGTAAATAAGATACAGAGGGGAAAGAAAGAAAACTTATAATTTTTAAATTTGCCTTTTTAAGGGCCTCAGTGAGATCTAATTATCTGTATTCCTATGTAGAGAAATGTTTTGTATAATTCTCTGTAGTGAACTCTATTCACTATTATAATATTCACTATTATAGTAATCAGAAGAATAATTAGCAGGGTGACAGTGGAACACTAAATAATCTAAGATGGCATGGGGGATGGGAAAGAGGGGGTGAATAGCAGGGGACACCAAGAGAAACTTGAGTGAATAAGAAAATAGAATATTCTATTACACACAAAGAGGGTATGGGAGGGAGAGGGGACAAATACTATTATAAGAAGGAGAGGAAAAGAGCATAAAGAGGTAATAATCAAACCTTACTCTCAGTGTAATCAACCCGGAGAGGGAAGAGTAGCTATACTATCCATTGAGAAATAAAACTCTTATCTAACCCTTCTGAGAAAGTTAGAAGGGATAAACCAAGGGGAGCAGGGGAGTGGGGAGGACAAAAAAAGGGCATCTCTTCGTTTTCCAGTTTTTTGCCACCACAAAAAGTGTGGCTATAAATATTTTTGTACAAGTCTGTTTATCTATGATCTCTTTGGGGTACAAACCCAGCAATGGTATGGCTGGATCAAAGGGCAGGCATTCTTTTATAGCCCTTTGAGCATGATTCCAAATTGCCAGCCAGAATGGATGGATCAGTTCACAACTCCACCAGCAATGCATTAATGTCCCAGTTTTGCCACATCCCTTCCAACATTCATTACTCTCCCCTTCTTTCATTTTAGCCAATCTGCTAGGTGTGAAGTGGTACCTCAGAGTTGTTTTGATTTGCATTTCTCTAATTACTAGAGATTTGGAACACTTTCTCATTTGCTTATTAATACTTTTGATTTCTTTACCTGAAAATTGCCTATTCATGTCTCTTGCCCATTTATCAATTGGGGAATGGCTTGATTTTTTATACAATTGCTTTAACTCCTTGTATATTTGAGTAATTAGACCCCTGTCAGAGTTTTTCATTATAAAGATTTTTTCCCAATTTGTTGTTTCCCTTCTGATTTTGACTACATTGTTTTTGTTTGTACAAAAAACTTTTTAGTTTAATATAGTCAAAACCATTTACTTTACATTTTGTAATTTTCTCTAACTCTTGCTTGGTTTTAAAGTCTTTCCTTTCCCACAGATCTGACAAGTAAACTATTCTGTGTTCACTTAACTTGTTTATAGTTTCCCTCTTTATATTCAAGTCGTTCACCCATTCTGAATTTATCTTGGTGTAGGGTGTGAGATGTTGATCTAGACCTAATCTCTCCCATATTGTTTTCCAAATTTCCCAGCAGTTTTTGTTAAATAGTGGATTCATGTCCCAAAAGTTGGGCTCTTTGGGTTTATCATACACTGTCTTGCTGATGTCATTACCCCCAAGTCTATTCCATTGATCCTCCTC
>NW_025386434.1:0-4014 GCF_016433145.1 Gracilinanus agilis
TATATATATATATATATAAATCTTGACATTTCATACTATATAGTTTGTCACTGTTCCCTCTAAGTAAACTTCTTCTAGCTACCCTGCTGATAATAACAATTTTTAATATTTACCAATATCTTCTTTTTTTCTAGAGATACAAATAATTTGAACTTATTGGGTCCCTTAAAGAAAAGATTCCCTCCCCCTTTAATTACCTTATGGTGATTTTATTGAGTTCTGGGTTTAGGCAACAAACTCTCTGTTTAAGTCAGGTTTTTTTTTCTTTATGAATGCTTGGAAGTCTTCAATTTTATTGAATGACCTTACTTTCCCCTGCAAAAATATAGTCAGTTTTGCTGGATAGTCTGTTCTTTGTTGTAGACCCAGTTCTCTTGCTTTCTGGAATATTGTATTATATGTCTTCCAGTCCTTCAATTTTTTTTTTTGGATTTTATTTTTTTTATTTTTTTTATTTTTATACATTTATTAATATTCATTTTTAACCTGATTACATGCTTCATACCCCTACTTTCCCCTTCACCCCCCGCTCTCCCCTCACCCATGGCTGACGCACCTTTCCATTGGTTGTAACATGTGTCCTTGTTCAGGGCCCATTTCCATATTGTTGTTAGTTGCATTGGTGTGGTTGTTTCTAGTCCACATCCCCAATCATGTTCACCCCAACCCATGCATTCAAGCAGTTGTTTGTCTTATATGTTTCCTCTCCTGTAGTCCTTCCTCTAAATGTAGGCAGCGTTCTTTACCATACAGTCCTTCAATGTTGATGCAGCCAGATCCTGTGTTATTCTAACTGTGGTTCCCTGGTATCTGAATGACTTCTTTTTAGCAGATTGTAATATTTTTTCCTTCATCTGGTAGTTTTTGAATTTGGCTATAAGGTTCCTGGAAGTCGTCAGTTGTGGATTAAATGAAGGAGGTGATCTGTGGATTCTTTCAATTTACACTTTTCCCTCTTATTCAAGAATGTCAGGGCAGTTTTCTTGGATAATTTCCTGTAGGATGATGTCCAAACTTTTTCTCTTATGTTACGGTAAACCAATAATTCTTAAATTGTCTCTTCTAGATCTGTTCTCTAGATCTTTGGTTATATCAATGAGGTGTTTCATATTCTCCTCAAATTTTTCATTTTTTAAATTTTGTTTTATGTATTCTTGCTGCCCTGTGAATTCATTTGATTCTGGTTGTTGAGTTCTAATTTTTAAAAACTGAATTTCATCCCTGGCTTTTTGCTCATCCTTCTCCTTCTGGTCTGATTTTCTTTGTAGATCTTCTTTCATCTTTTTTGCTTCATTTTTGAGCTGGCCAATTTTAGCTTTTAGGACTTTATTTTCTTGTTTTAGTTCATGTATTTCCTTTTTCAAATTGTCTTCAGCCTCTCTTGATTACTTTTTGAGTTCCTGAAGTTCATTGTCTTCAGCCTCTCTTGATTACTTTTTGAGTTCCTGAAATTCTTGAGTTAATTGAATTTTGAGATCTTCCAAAGTCTGTGCCCAATTAGCTGGAGTTTCATCCTCTTCTATTTCATTTGCTCTTTTTTCGCTTCCTGGAAAGAAGCTGTCAATTGTAATTTCTTTTCTCTTTCTCTATTGTTTACTCACATTTTTTCCTTTTCTGTTCTGTTAGTTTAATCAAATAGATTTAATGAGCTTTGATGAAAGATCTTTCTCCAGCTGGCAATGGAGATTTGTAGTTACTTTCTCTGCAGTCTATGGGGTACGGGTGTTGGAGTTTCCCTGCCCTCTGAAGACTTCTTGTCTGTCCAATTGATGGGATTAAGCCTAGATTATTCTGTATTTCTTAATGTTCCCTGAGGCTAAAACCTGGAGAGAAAAAAAATGGGGAGGGGGGAACAAGATGAAGTGTTTTCACTGAGATATCCAGCAGCAGGGTCCCTCTGCTCTCTCCTGCTGTTAGACCTGGTTTTCTTTCCTCTTGAAGCACTCTGTTCTCTCTCTTAGTGTGGTAAAGGCCGTAAGTCTGAGGTTTTCTTCCTTCTAAGCTCTTCTCAGCATTTTTTGCTGTGTTTCTCTGGTTTTCCCCTCTAGCCACCTCCCTGGTGCCTGTGTTCAAATCCCCAAGTCTGGTGCCAGCAAGGCCCTCTCTCCAGGCCAGTGCACCTACCCACTGGGAGATTTCAGGGGCTGCTAGAGATTCTGCACAGCGTGTAGGGGAGGGGTCCTGGGATTCCCCTTCTATACCCTCAGACCCAGCAGTTCAAGAATTCAAGCCTTTTTCTTGGTGTACCTCTTGAACTGTCCAGCAGTAGGATCCTCCTGCGCTATCCTGTTGTTAGATTTAGTCCTCTTTCTTCTTGAAGTGCTTTGTTTTCTTTTGGTGTGGAAAGGGTGCGGAGGTTTTAAAACTTGCTCCGTCTAAGCCACCATCTTCCCCTGCCCTTTGGTCTAGCCATACCACTGCTGGGTTTGTACCCCAAAGAAATAATAAGGAAAAATACACATAAAAAATATTCATAGCCTCTCTCTTTGTGGTGGCAAAAAATTAGAAAATGAAGGGATGTCCTTTGTTTGGGGAATGGCTGAACAAAGTGTAATATCTATTGGTGATGGAATACTATTGTGCTCAAAGGAATAATGAACTAAAGGAATTCCATTTGAACTGGAATGACCTCCAGGAATTGATGCAGAGTGAAAGGAGTAGAACCAGGAGAACATTGTACACAGAGACTGAAAAACTGTGGTACAATCGAATGTAATGGACTTCTCTACTAGCAACAGTGAAATGATGTAGGACAATTCTTAGGGACTTATGAGAAAGAATACTATCCACATCCAGAGAAAGAACTGTGGAAGCAGAAACACAGAAGAAAGACATTTTCTTGATCAGATGGTTTGATGGGGATATGATTGGGGATGTAGACTCTAAATCAGGGGTTGGCAACCTTTTTGGCTGTGAGAGCCATAAATGCCACATTTTTTAAAATGTAATTTCATGAGAGCCATACAGTGCTCACAGTGCACACTCCTGTAACAGTGTGCGCTCCTGTAACACACCTGAAAAAAAATTGACTTTATGGCTCCTGCAGAAAGAGCCATATCTGGCCCTCAAAAGAGCCAGATATGGCTCCAGAGCCATACGTTGCTGACCCCTGCTCTAAATGATCACTCTATTGCAAATACTAATAATATGTAAATAGGTCTTGAACAATGATATTTGTAAAACCCAGTTGAATTGCACGTTGGCTATAGGAAGGAGGTAGGGAGGAGGGGAGGGAAAGAACATGAATCATGTAACCATGGAAAAATATTTTAAATGAATAAATTAAATTTTAAAAAATTAAAAAAAAACTCAGAGGTACCACCTGACACCTATCAGATTGACCAATATAACGGTGAAGGAAAATAATAAATGTTGGAGGGAATATGGCAAAATTGGGACACTAATGCATTGCTGGCAGAGTTGTGACGTGATTCAGCCTTTCTAGAGGGAGATTTGGAATTATGCACAAAGGGTTTTAATAAAATGCATGTCCTTTGATCCAGCAATACCACTACTAGGTCTGTATTCCAAAGAGATTTTTTTCTAATGGGAAAAGACCTGTTTGTACAAAAATATTTATGGCTGCACTTTTTGTGGTGGCAAAGAACGGAGACTAAAGGGATGTCCCTCAACTGGGGAATGCTGAACAAAATGTGGTATGTGTTGGTTTTATAATGTTATTCACTTACAAAAATGAACAATATGGAAGTATGTTTTGCATGATAATACATGTATAACCCAAATTGAAATGCTTCTTAATTCCAGGAGGAGGGAAGAAAGAAGGGAGGAAGAGAACATGAATCACATAACTTTGAGAAACTTATGTGGAAATTTGTTATTAAAGAAAATAAAGGGGGGCAGCTGGGTGGCTCAGTGGATTGAGACCAGGCCTAGAGATGGGAAGTTCTTGGTCCAGATTTAAACTCAGATATTTCCTAGCTGTGTGACCCTGCAAAAGTCATTTAACCCCCATTGCCTAGCCCTTTCCACTCTTCTGCCTTGGAACCAATATAC
>NW_025386435.1:0-7543 GCF_016433145.1 Gracilinanus agilis
AGGGGAGGAGAAGGGGGAGGGAATTTATTAGGCCTTAAAAATAAAAAGGGGGGGAATAATAAGGGACGGGGTAGAAAGGGTAGTAAATCAAGGGAAGGGAAAAGGGTTACTGGTTTAAAACAAATCACTGGTTTAAAAGGAAATAGCCTAAGAAGAAGGGGTAAGACTAGGGGAGGATAAAAAAATGTCAGAGAATGCACAACTGATAATTATAACTCTGAATATGAATGGGATGGACTTGCCCATAAAACAGAAGCAAATAGCAGAGTGGATTAGAAACCAAAATCCCACCATATGTTGTCTACAAGAAACACATATGAGGCAGGTGGACATACACAAGTTTAAGGTTCAGGGTTTGAGCAAAATCTTTTGGGCGTCAAATGAGAAAAAGAAGGCAGGAGTGGCTATTATGATTTCTGACAAAGCCAAAGTAAAAATAGATATGATTAAAAAAGACAGGGAAGGTCATTACATCCTAATTAAAGGCAGTATAAACAATGAGGAAATAATACTGCTCAGTATGTATGCACTAAGTGGCATAGCATCCAGATTCATAAAGGAGAAACTGGCAGAGCTCAAGAAGGAAATAGATAGTAAAACCATAATAGTGGGAGATCTAAATATTCTTCTTTCGGATCTAGATAAATCAAACCAAAAAATAAATAAGAAAGAGGTAAGAGAGGTGAATGAAGTCCTAGAAAAATTAGATTTAATTGATATGTGGAGAAAAATAAATAGGGACAAAAAGGAATACACCTTCTTTTCAGCTGCATATGGTACATTCACAAAGATTGACCACATAATAGGGCATAGAAACATTGCAAACAAATGCAAAAGAGCAGAAATAATAAATGTAACCTTCTCAGATCATCATGCAATAAAAATAATAATTAGTAAGGGCACTTGGACAGGCAAATCAAAAACTAATTAGAAATTAAATAATATGATTCTCCAGAACCAAGTAGTCAAAGAAGAAATTATAGAAACAATCAACAATTTCATTGAAGAGAATGACAATGATGAGACATCCTACCAAGCTCTGTGGGATGCAGCCAAGGCAGTACTCAGGGGGAAATTTATATCCTTGAGTGCATATATTAACAAATTAGGGAGGGCAGAGATTAATGAATTGGGCATGCAACTCAAAAAACTAGAAAGCGAGCAAATTAAAAACCCCCAGATGAAAACTAAATTAGAAATACTAAAAATCAAGGGAGAAATTAATAAAATCGAAAGTAAAAGAACTATTGAATTAATAAATAAGACTAGAAGCTGGTATGTTGAAAAAACAGATAAAATAGACAAAGAACTGGTCAATCTAATAAAAAAAAAGGAAAGAAGAAAACAAAATTGACAGTATCAAAGATGAAAAGAGAGACCTCACCTCTAATGAAGGGGAAATTAAGGCAATCATTAAAAACTATTTTGCCCAATTATATGGCAATAAATACAACAATTTAGGAGATATGGATGAATATTTACAAAAATATAAATTGCCTAGATTAACAGCAGAAGAAATAGAATACCTAAATAATCCCATATCAGAAAAAGAATTGAACAAGCCATCAAAGAACCATCAAAGGGCCTGATGGATTCACAAGTGAATTCTATCAGACATTCAAAGAGCAACTAATCCCAATACTATACAAATTATTTGATATGATAAGCAAAGAAGGAGTCCTACCAAATTCCTTTTATGACACAAATATGGTACTGATTCCAAAGCCAGGTAGACCAAAAACAGAGAAAGAAAACTACAGACCAATCTCCCTAATGAATATAGATGCAAAAATCTTAAATAGTGTTTGAGGGAAAATTTAGGTATTAAGATATATATTAAAATATCTGTGGCCGCCAGGAATCAACAATTAGGTTGATCCCATAATTAAATCAGACCCAAGTCAGCATCGGGTTGAAGAATTTATTTACAATCAGGTAGATAAAAGTAGGAATAAAGAGAAAAGGGAGGTTAGAAGGCTAAATAAATGAAGCTGTAAGCCATAGGGCCCAACAGCCAGATAGGCAGAGTTTAGAATTGGCCCAGCTAGGCCAAGGAAGCCAGCCTAACTTACCCACGTGACTATATAGAGCGTAATCTGTCTGTGGTCTCAGGAGATGCTTCTTCTTCCAGTTTGAGACGGCAACTGCCCCCACAGGAAGTTCACTCACTTACTTAAAGAGATAGTGTCTTTCATCACTTCCTGTGGTCCACCTCTAATTCAAATGGACAAATGGCAGTTTCTACATTGATTTGGACTGCCCAAAGGGCAGTCCCTTATTCTTGATTTGTTACTTATTGTCACGTGTGGGTAACTCGTCTCCCCTCCCCACTAAGGGAGGTGGGAGTGACATCATTAGCACGCCTGGGTTGAGTAGATTTTTGACTATTAATGGGATCGAGCTAATTCTATTTACACAATAGAATACTAGCAAATAGACTCCAGAAAGTGATCATGAGGGTTATTCATTATGATCATGTGGGATTTATACCAGGAATGCAAGGATGGTTCAACATTAGGAAAACCATCCACATAATTGACCATATCAACAGTCTAACAAACAAAAATCACATGATTATCTCAATAAATGCTGAAAAAGACTTTGACAAAATACAGCATCCATTTCTATTGAAAACACTGAAAAGTATAGGAATAGAAGGACCCTTCCTAAAAATAATAAACAGTATATACCTAAAACCATCAACAAGCATCATATACAATGGGGATAAATTAGAAGCCTTCCCAATAAGATCAGGAGTGAAACAAGGATGCCCATTATCACCTCTATTATTTAACATTGTACTAGAAACACTATCAGTAGCAATTAGAGAAGAAAAAAATTGAAGGCATTAAAATAGGCAAGGAGGAGACAAAGCTATCACTCTTTGCAGATGATATGATGGTCTACTTAAAAAATCCTAGAGAATCAACTAAAAAGCTAGTAGAAATAATCAACAACTTTAGCAAAGTTGAAGGATACAAAATAAATGTACATAAATCATCAGCATTTCTATATATTTTCAACAAATCACTGCAGAAAGAGGTAGAAAGAGAAACACCATTTAAAATCAATGTAGACAATATAAAATCTATCTCCCAAAAGGAAAGATTTTAAAACCAAGGAAGAGTTAGAGAAAATTACAATATGTAAAATAAATGATTTTGATTATACTAAATTAAAAAGCTTTTGTACAAACAAAAACAATGTAGTCAAAATCAGAAGGGAAACAACAAATTGGGAAAAAAATCTTTATAACAAAAAACACTGACAGGGGTCTAATTACTCAAATATACAAAGAGTTAAATCTATTGTATAAAAAATCAAGCCATTCCCCAAATGATATATGGGCAAGGGACATGAATAGGCAATTTTCAGATAAGGAAATCAAAACTATCATTAAGCACATGAGAAAGTGTTCTAAATCTCTAATACTTAGAAAAATGCAAATCAAAACAACTCTGAGGTATCACCTCACACCTAGCAAATTGGCTAAAATGAAAGAAGGGGAGAGTAATGAATGTTGGAGGGGATGTGGCAAAATTGGGACATTAATGCATTGCTGGTGGAGTTGTGAACTGATCCAACCATTCTGGCTGGCAATTTGCAACTATGCCCAAAGATCTCTAAAAACTTCCTGCCCTTCAATCCAGTAATAGCATTGTTGGATTTGTACCCCCAAAGAGATCATAGATAACAGACTTGTACAAAAATATTTATAATTGTGCTTTTTGTGGTGGCAAAAAACTGGAAAACGAGTGTATGCCCTTCTATTGGGGAATGACTGCACAAATTGTGGTATATGCTGGTGATGGAATACTATTGTGCTCAAAGGAATAATAAAATGGAGGAACTCCATGTGAACTAGAAAGACCTCCAGGAACTGATGCAGAGTGAAAGGAACAGAGCCAGAATAACATTGTACACAGAGACCAATACACTGTGGTAAAATAGAATGTAAAGGACTTCTATACTAGCAGCAATGTAATGACCCAGGACAACTGTGAGGGATTTATGGAAAAGAATGCTACCCACATTCAGAGGAAGAACTACAGGAGAGGAAACACAGAAGAAAAGCAACTGCTTGGACACATCGGTTGATGCAGACATGATTTGGGGATGTAGACTCAAAACTACCACACCAATGCAACTATCAACAATTTGGAAATAAGTCTTGATCGATGATACATGTTAAAACCAGTGGAAATGCGCATCAGGTATGGGAGGGGAAGAGGTGGAGGGGGAGGGTGAAGGGGAAAGTAAGAACATGAATCATGTAACCATGACAACTTTTCTAAAAAATATATTTAAAACAAAGAAACAAAAAAGTAATAGTTAAAGGCTGGAACCCAGATAAATTATATACACCAATAAAAACATAGGGTGTCAGTTTTGTTTCTCAGGATGAGATGGTTCTGCATGATGTAAAACAATGTATGTTATTGAGAAGTCTCTCCAGCATTAGGGACTTAATGGCACCTTCAGGGGAATGGATGAGTAGAGAAGCTGGTTCAATTAGCCACTTGCTCAGAAGTTAAACTTTCACCAAATGAATTCAGTAAGTTGGGGAACAGAGACCTACCTCCCAAGTGATTCATTAGTCACAATCAGAGAAACAGGCATCATGAGAATGACTTCCCTAGGGCCTTGTTAGCTTGGCCACTCTGGGGACCTCACCATGAAGAGAAAACTTCCTTCATGTCATTTCACACTAGGAGCCACCCAATTTTCCCAGTGGACAATTTCCTTTCATCCTGACTCCCTCTCTGGGCTTGCAGACAGAAAAATTTCCTCTCAGACCAGTAGGAAGAGAGCAATCATTCACATCACTAATGGAGGCTTCACTTCCCCTCCTTCTACTCAGTGGCTAATGCTGTGGTCTACCCATTCTGATCTTCAGCATAAAGGTCAGGTCCTCCCCTCCCAAACCTACTTCTGCCATGACCCACCTGCAAAAAAAAAGCCTGAGATCATGATGTATTCATAAACTCTGATCTCCTGTGTACAAGGTTTCTTTCAATTCTGAGGTTATATAATTCCTCAATTTATTCTGACACTAAAACCTAGTCTGAGACTAGAACTGGAAACCAAGAATCTCCAAGATGAAAAGACCTGGATCCATTTTTACCACAAACAGAATACATTTCTCCAACAACCTTGAATAGTTGCATCCAGGCCCTACTCTGCTGACAGCAACTGATTCCACTGTATTCCACTGTGGAATCTACTGATTTCACTTTAGACCAACTCTAAATGTTAGGAAACTCTTCATTCAATTAGACTCAAGTCTGTTTCTCTGCAACTTCTACCCATCTTCATTCCTACTAAGCTTATAAAAGATGCTGGGCAAAGGCTTACCATTTTTTCCATGATTCTCTCATGCCAGAATTAGGCCTATTATCCATCATCATCCTCCCCAAAGATGGATAAGACTTCAGTGAATTTTTTTGAAAACTCATGAATTATTCAAGCTATTTTCAGTCTTCTAACTGAATCTCCCCAGACACACACAAACACATGCACACACATAAGTGCATGCACATGTACACATACACACAGAGAGACAAATTTCAACTTTCTTTCCTGAAAGAAAACATCAAATCCTCCACACAAAGGCATTAGTGACCTTGAGAAAATCACCTAACTCTCTTGGCCTCATATTCCTTATCTATAAAATGGTAATAATAATAATTGTGTTGTTTTGGGGGGGGCTGGAGATTAACCCTTGCACTGGGGAAGGTACCCTTTCAAGAATGACAGTCTTTGGTGGAAACTGTTTAAAGCTAGAGAGATTGCTTTAGGTTTAATGATCCGGAGGCATCGTGCAGGATCAACTGCCTTCCTGAACAGAGAAAAGTTCAGGATTTTTATATCCTTAAGGGATGGGGTTTAAAGGAAAGATTGGGAGGGGAATGAACAATGAGACCAAAGAGGGGGGCAATCAAGGGAGTATACGTAACAGGTGCCTTTAGGTCTTGGAGCTTAAACATAAACATACATCATTTATGACATCCTGATCATAAAGGTGGGTCTGGGGGCATGGTACAAGTATACATCTTTTGTGGTATCCTAATCATAAAGTGTGGTAAGTTATCCATCTTGAGAAACCTAGGGATGTTTGAGATCATAAGTGATGTTTGAGATTTAGGGATCATAAAGGTGGATAAGTTCTCTGGAGGAACTTAATGTGTTTAAGATGTAAACAAAAGGTATCCCCTCATGCTCAGACGCTTATTGTGAGGCTAGTGTAAATACATCCAAAGCTTAGAGGTAGATGATCCTATGTTTGTTCAACTGCCAGCCCTTTAAGGTGAATTCCTCATGTAATCTTTGACCTCTGGTCTCCCTAGGAATTTGGGGTATACTGGGGGATCCTGGTGCCCATCACAGTATTGCCTATAAGAAAAACTTAAAAAGTTTTTCTGAGAAAATTGCTTTATAAACTAGAACATGATATAAAAATAATTTTTGTCACTGTGGTTATCATTAAAACCTATTTAAAAAATTCAGAAAGGAAAGAGCTTAGTAAAAAGGAATAAAGGGGAGTGGGAAAATAAATGCAACTAAAAATAAAAAGGAAACAGATAAGTAAGCTTCTCTAATAAAGGTCTAATTTCAACAAGATATATAAAGAAAAGAATTCAAATTTATAATACTAAGAATCATTCCCCAACTAGCAAAGAGTCAAAGGACAAGGAACAGGCAACTTCCTAAGGAAGAAATAAAAGGTATGAAGTCATATAAAAAATAGAATATTCTATTACACACAAAGAGGGCATGGGAGGGAGAGGGGACAAATACTATTATAAGAAGGAGAGGAAGAGAGCATTAAGAGGTAATAATCAAACCTTACTCTCAGAGTAATCAACCCGGAGAGGGAAGAGTAGCTATACTATCCATTGGGATATAAAACTCTTATCTAACCCTTCTGAGAAAGTTAGAAGGGATAAACCAAGGGGAGCAGGGGAGTGGGGAGGTCAAAAAAAGGGAGGGGGGAAGGGGGAGGGAATTCATAAGGCCTATAAAAAAAAAAAGAGGGGGGAAAAATAAGGGAGGAGGTAGAAAGGGAAGTTAATTAAGGGAAGGGATAAGGGATAGCGGCTCAATAGCAAACCACTGGTTTAAAAGGAAAAAAGTATAAGGGAAAAGGGGGTAGGAATAGGGGAGGATTTGAAAATGTCAGCAAATGCACAACTGATGATTATAACTCTGAATGTGAATGGGATGAACTCGCTCATAAAACGGAAGCAAATAGCAGAGTGGATTAGAAACCAAAATCCCACCATATGTTGTCTACAAGAAACACATATGAGGCAGGTGGACATACACAAGTTTAAGGTTCAGGGTTTGAGCAAAATCTTTTGGGCGTCAAATGAGAAAAAGAAGGCAGGAGTGGCTATTATGATTTCTGACAAAGCCAAAGTAAAAATAGATATGATTAAAAAAGACAGGGAAGGTCATTACATCCTGATTAAAGGCAGTATAAACAATGAGGAAATAACACTGCTCAATATGTATGCACCAAGTGGCATAGCACCCAAATTCA
>NW_025386436.1:0-4167 GCF_016433145.1 Gracilinanus agilis
GCAGGTAACTCGATCCCAGCCGTCTGGGCCAGGGCTAGGGGGGTGGCGACCAGTAAATTGGGACGACCCCGACCCGGCCGCCTGGAGCTGGGAGGGGGGGGGGGTGTTCCTTCGGAATGACAGGAAACCCTTCGGGATTTCCGAAGGGCGGGGGACTACGGGGGCAGCAGGGTTCTTCTCGCCTTCTGACGTGAGCGACTATTGGCTCCCCGGCACTCCCCCCACTCCCCACCATTCACTCAGTCCGCCCGATCACCGGGGCAAATTACCTGTCCCTACCTTTCTCTCCACCCCCCCCCCCCCATACACACACTGAGGTGCCCGGGGCGGGGCTCCAGGCCCCGAAGCTGGGGAGGAAGTTGGATAAAAGTCCCGCTCCTTTCCCCAAACCCCTCGCGATTCCCGGGAGCCCCCTCCTCACTTCTCAAGGAGAAAAAAAGGCCCAAAGTGGGTCCGTGTGTCTGCTTCACATGCACACACCGCCCCCCTACACATACACTCACACACACACACACGCACGCACGCACGCACGCACAGGCACGCTCGTCTAGAACCCCGGCTCCAGTCTGGGCTGCAGCCTCCCTACCCAGCCAGGGCTTCTCAATCACTTTTCCACATGGCCTTCCGCAGAGGAGCGAAGCGAGGCCGCTCCGCCGCGCCGGAGCCGTCTGGGGAGCGAGGGCGGGGGGGAGAGCGCGAGGGCCTCTGCGCGGGCCCGGGGTCTGGGAGAAGTTGGGGGGCCGAAGCTTCTGGGCCCCCCGAGGGAGGGCTGGCGGCCCTCCAGGTCTTGGCCCCCGTCCACTGCGCGCTGCCTCGCGATCGCCTGGGTGGCGATCCCTTTCCGAGAGGGAAAAGCCGCGTGGGCGGGAGTAAGGGGCCTGGGGGGGCCCCTCGGGGTGCCCTCGCTCCCTGTTTTCTGTCCCCGCTCCCGAGCTGGCTGGGAGGTTCCCGCGGGCGCCTCCCCTCGCCGGCTCCGGGCCTCTGATCTGCTCCAGCCTAATTAAAGTGCGCTTTTGGTGGCATTAATAAAGACTTATTTGTCCGCCGCTTCCAGCGCCTGCCTCCACAAAGAGGACTTTCAGCGGGGCGGCCACTCCAGCCGCGAGTCCAATTTCTACAGAAAGGGTGTATTTTTAGCCCGGGGCTCTGTTTAGATGGCGCGCAGTGGAAACGGAGAGCCCTTGGAGGGACCCCCGTAAAAAGCTGACAAATGGCCCCGAAAAACATAAAGGGCCGATTCACCAGGGCGCCCGTTAACCCCTTGGGCGCCGCCCCTCCCCCGCTCTGTATGCGGGATTCCCCCCCAGTGGGGCTGGGGGCGCCTGGACTGGGGTGGGGGGTGGACAGGAAAGTCTGGGACGTGATTCCGTGCCTGCAGCCCCGGCAGACCGCGGAGGGAGCCCGCCGCGGCCTCTGTGGGTTTTGAAATTGTATTTCCTAACTTCGCGGCCAACAAAATCCCAGTGGGCCGCCGTTAACCCTTTCTGCGCTGCCCAGGTGGGAGGGAGAGAGAGAAGGCAAGGCGGGGACGAGGCTGCCGCGCCTCCCTGCCGGTCCCGGGTGGCCTAATTGCCAAACGCGCGGGAGCGGCCACCTCAGACTCAGAAGGGGGGAGTAAAGGAGAGTGCCCCCCCCCGACGACAGGCCGAGTGGGCTGAAGGCTGTGTAAAGCAAGCCTGGGTCCCCTCCCCCACTGGGCTACCTGAGAAATGCCCAGGCCGGCTATTCTAAGCCAGTTCCCCAGTGGCGAGCCAGCTTCTTCTTCCGCAGCACGCTGCCCACTTTCCTCCCGCACCTAGCGAAGACCTCCGCGGGCTTGTTGGTTTCAGGTGGGCTTTCCTCCCGCGTCCCTCCCCAGCCCGGCCTCCAGCCCCCAACCCTTCTCTGTGACCCCCAGTGGAAGAGCCGGGCGGCCAGGGGGCACGGCGGAGTCATAGCTACACTCTAGTACTTCTCCGGGTTCATCTCCGCAACACCTCGGGCTCCCCAGACACCCACAGGCTCTTGGGGCTGCGGGATTTCCGAGCCCGAATCAGGAGCACACACAGAGCTCCACGGCCAGACATGGGCACCAGCGGCTTCCCTCTCTGCCCGGGGCTTCGCTGGACAGCCCTAACTAACGTCGCCGCCCTCCGATTCCTTCTTAAAAGATAAATAAACAGAGGAAACTTTTCCAAACAGGTAGCCGCGTGCCTCGGGCTTCCCCGGCTTGTTGTCACTTTTCCTTTCGGGTTCGCCGACTACACACACACACACACACACACACACACACACACACACACACATTCTCTCTCCCAGAGTACGAGCTTTACCTGGCCAAGCTGAGCCAGCCGCCAGGACCCGGCCCTCTCCTTAAAGAGACAAATCCTGCAGCCGGGCAGGCTGGCCCGGGGCTTCTTTCCTTCCTCTCTATCTCTTCGGCTTCCCCAGCCCAGCCCAGCCCAGCCCAGCCCAGGCGCCGCGGCCGCGGGCCGGGGACCAAACAGCAGCCGAAGAAGCGTAGACGAGGCAGGTGGGTTGAGAGAGAGCGAAGGGCTCAGGCAGGGGGACTCCCCTCGTCCAGCCAAAAGCCACAAGCTCGGCCCACTGAAGAGCTCACACCTGGACACTCACACACACTCCCATGCAGCAGTGCCCACCGTCCACATCTGTCCTCCCTCCGATGGATTTTGGAGAAGTCGGGAATGAGGCGATTCGAGGTTCTAGAACGCTCCCCCACCCACAGCCAGGAAGACTCCCCTTCGCCCAGCACCGGGTCCCAGAACCTCCCCGGCTCGCTAGGGACTCGCGAGCGGTCAATCGAGTCTCCCCGTCACTTTGCCAGAAGGCTGCCAAGTGGAGATGCCCTTTGCCCCTCGCCCCGAGTCTGCCCGGGACCCCCAATTCCCCCTTATCTAGCCACCCTCCTACCTGCGCTGCCCCGTCAGCCCCGGGCTTCCTCCTCCCTCAGCCCCCCAGGCTCAACCCTAAACGCCCGAGTGTCCCCGAGGCGAGACGGCGCTCGCTCAGGGGCTACTGCGGACGTGGGCCAGGACAGAAGGGACGGGAGGGGTGCCCGCGCGCGCGCGCCCTTACCTGGAGCAGCCAGTGACCCGTCTCGCCGATCAGGGGGAAGCCCATGGAGCCCTTGGGGATGGGCAGCTTGCAGCTCTTGTCCCGGGTGGCTGCCCAGCGCAGCTGCCACAGCTGCTGGGACACCGCCAAGAGCAAAGTCACCGAGACCAGGCAGGCGGCGAAGGTGGCCAGAGCCGAGACCAGATCAAACCCCTCAAAGAGCATATTTTTGGTTGGTTCGCTGGCTGGCTCCAAGTGGTTGGGAGGGAGGGGAGAGAGGAGGGGAGGCGGTGGGGGAGGGGAGCAAAGGGAAAGGATGGAGCCGGAAACGGGGCTGCGGTGTGGGGTCCCCTACTCGCTCCCCAGATGCAGAGAAGGCAGGGGGGTGGGGTGGGCCTGGGGAGAAGGAGCCTGAAGTCTCCGAGGGGGCCTACAAGGGGGCAAAAAACCTGCCTAAAAAAAGACCCGAGGCCACTCAAAGTGTAACTTTGTTTTGTGTTCCTTTCTAAGGGGTGGGGGGCCGGCTGCGGGGGCCGGGGCGGGGACTGGACTAAGGACAAAGCGCTCAAGTTCGCCCGCTTTCCCTCTCCAAGCACCACGCTTGGTGAACTTGGGAAAACTTGGGATGGCGGACCCCTCCCCCTAGCTCCGGGGGGAAAGGCAAAAAGAAAAAAGAAAAATCAAAATGCAATCGATTCGCCCAAAGGATTTGTTTTTAATTCCAATTTCGGAGGAAAAAAAATAAAAATTCTAATCAAGGAGAGACGACGGCTCCCCCGAGATCCAAAAATCACCCGAGAGCCCCAAAACTTTTTGGGGGGAAGAGAAAGGGAGATGGTGGTTGGGGGGATGCGGGGACCTACCCCCCCGACTCTGTATCTGTTCAAACTTTAATGCGGTGCCCCAGGCTCTAAAAGCTGCCCGTGCGCCCCTGCAGCGGCTGCGGCCAGAAGTGAGGAGCAGAGCGGAGCGGACGAGACGGAGTGAGCAGCGAGCGCGGGGCGGACGAGACGGACTCCGAGAGCAGCCGGAGCCCGAGCCGGAGTCGGAGCCCGAGGGGAGGAGGAGACCGAGGAGGAGGAGAGGAGGAGGAGGCGAGGGCCGGTAGGAGGG
>NW_025386437.1:0-2174 GCF_016433145.1 Gracilinanus agilis
GCCTCATATGTGTTTCTTGTAGACAACATATGGTAGGATTTTGGTTTCTAATCCACTCTGCTATTTGCTTCCGTTTTATGGGCGAGTTCATCCTATTCACATTCAGAGTTATAATAGTGAAACTTGATTTTTATGGATATAATTGTTAGCAACAGGAGATACTTGTATTCCACCCCAAACATGATTGGAGAGAACTGCCAATTAAGATTAAATTGTATGGGAATATAATTAGAAGAAATGCTATGGATCAAATTGGTTGGTGATGCACGCATTTCTCTGGGGTTTCTTTGGGTAACTGCAGGTATAATTTCAGAGCATGAGAAATCTGTGAGGGTGCTCTACTGGATTTCCTAGAAAGAAAGATCATTTTTATATCTGGCAGATTTTATACATGCCTGCGCATCATTGCCAATTTATACTGTGCATTAATACTTCAAATTGGGGGAGCACTTCTCCCTTCTTTTAGTTATGTTCCTTTTTTCATCTTAGGGAAGGTTTTCTATAATCATGAAAGGTAAAAAGTGCTAGATAGGCTAATGCTGATATATATAGAAATTGAAGATGCAATTAATGTAGAAATTTTAGTCTTTCAACTGTCAATTATGTATACAGAACCCCCCCCCTCAGTTTGCCCTGTCCCTTGGGAATTTGTCTTAAGGGAAATTACAGACTGACCAATAAACTTAGACTGAACAAAAAACCTTAAAGTACCTGATGATCTCAGTTTAGACAGAATTAGTAGAGGTAATCAAATCTTAAGTATCCTTTTGTTTTAGAAATTTCTCCAATTATATCAGAAACCTCTACCAGTTAGTTCAGCCCTTGGCTGTAATTATCCTTACCTTGTGTCCATTGGGAAGCATCAGCCTCTCTCAGGACTCCTCCTTACCTTATGTACTTTGTAAAGTCAAACAGTTGAGACTTCCTGTAAGATATTGCCCCAAAAGGTATATAAGACGCACCCCCCCCCCTTCAGCTCTTGGAAAATCTCCTTTTGAAATGCTTTTTCCCCAGAAAGATTGTTCTCTGAGTCCCAGAGCTTTGTCTCTGTGTAGTATCTAGCACTTGACCCAGTGTAGTGGCCTCTCAGAGCATTGTCTTACTTGTCCCAATTAAAGACTTGTTCTTCATAACTACTTTAGTGTTTCTGTGTTTTTCTAAGTTTGACACAGTCAAGAAGATGAATGCTGAGTTTTAATTATCAATTTGAAAGAATGACCTATTATCTCCTTACCCACAGACAGACATCAATTCATTTGGATGGTACTTTAATTTGCTATTACTTAACATATAATTTGCTATTATTTAACATATAAAGAGAGAGAAAGCATACTCTGAAAGTGCACAAAAGTCAAAGGAATCATAAATAAGAGTTAAAATAGTGGTTAATGTGAGTAAGATGTCCTATTCCTTTGAGAATGGTAATGGGTATTAAATAAGCAGTTAAAGTGAATTAAAAGATACTGTTTTTAGATCCTAAGCATATCATTTTCCAGGAAATGGAAATTTAGGGGAAGTAAGAAGTACAATTTTAATTATAAAATTTAATTTTTATATTTGAGAATTTTTGAATTTTAATTTTAAAATTGTTTTGAAATTGAAATTGTCATGTAAGTGTTTCTAATATTGTTTTGGGTTTTATAGTAAGGTAATTAGAATTTTATTTAGTATTAGCTGTTATTTTTATTTTCCACAAATGGCGAGGTCATTTCCAGGTTTAAAAATGTTGATGTTGAATCTAGAGACCTCAAACTTGTGGCTTAGTGAGATCTGATGAACCCCAACTTTTAGAAATAGCTTGTAGGCTGGAGACCCCCATAGCTTGTGCTTCCCTGTTCCCTTGAGAATCCACCCTGAAGGGAATCTCAGGCTAGCAATTGCAGACTGAATAATGGACCCTAGGGTAAATGCTAAATACCCTTTTGTCTTGGGTAGTCTTCTCCATTGTATCAAAGACCCTGTCCCAAGAAGACACACCTGGGCAGGGACTATCCTTTAGTATCCATTGTGTAAGCAGCCCCTTCCCTTATACCCTAGCCTCTGGTTATGATTCCTTTCCCAAGCTTGATTGTAAATCCCATCCTTACCAGTACAATGTCAGTCATCTTTCCCAGCCCCTGGATCTTCCCAAATGGTATATAAGTTCCCCAATTTCCTTTGTTCTTTGGAGTTGT
>NW_025386438.1:0-5614 GCF_016433145.1 Gracilinanus agilis
GAGAGAGAGAGAGAGAGAGAGAGAGAGAGAGAGAGAGAGAGAGAGATTGAGATTCAGCAAATGTCTGCTGGTTAACTGAAATCATTATCATTACTAAATCATACTCTTTCATGCTTGTGACCTATTTCTCAATTCCTTATCTTTTTTGTCTTAAAATCAAGGTTGCCTATAATATACCATGATGCCAGAAATCTCTTGTTTCTTCCTCCTTTGACTTGCATCAAATTTTCTTCATTCTCTCTGCTTCCATAGTTTGGTTTCTAGGTTTCCTCATATATATGCACCATCTTAATAAAGAATGTTACCTGCCCCCTTTCGCCTATCCTGTTTCTTTTGTATAAGGTATAGTTATAGAGAGGTAGGTACTTTTAAAAATCAACCACCTCTTTGCATTAGGACCTCCATTTATTTTTTCTTATTGCCTAAACTGTGGCCTCTGTGTACAGGCCTTTGGGGCTGTGGATTTTATTAGTGATTGATTCTTTTCTTGGATTTTTGTCTCCTTTGAATTTATTTCTCCTGCCATCCTTAGTCCTTCATTGTGACTACTCTATGTTATCTGGCATTGTTTTTTTCTCTCTCTGTGTATCTTGGTCTGTCTGTCTGTCTGTCTGTCTGTCTCTCTCTCTCTCTCTCTCTCTCTCACACACACACACACACACACACACACAATTTTTCCTTTCCCCATTTTTCCTAGTTTGTAGCCTTTTCTATTAGATTTTCAAGACACTTAACAAATGAATTCTTTTCAGACTGTTAAGTATTCTCCCTCCCTGGCAAGGAGCCTGTCATTTCTGCATCTATTCTATAGCCACAATATAGAAGTACAAATCCCATTCTCAGATCTCACCTTTATAACTGGCTGTCCACTTCCAAATCAGTTTTTCTCTTCAGTGTTCCTTACCTTTAATGGGCAAAAGAGAAGAAAACACAGCTTGTGTCCCTTTAGACCTCAATTTCGTGCCTCAGACCTTATAATATTTCACAATACTTTATAAGGGTTTTTTGATAGTACCATAGAATCACAGATTTTTCAACTTAAGCGACTTCAACAGATATTTCATCTAACTCATACCTCTATAATAATACTTGAAAAGTTAAGTGTTTTAGTTCTATACCATTAAAAAGTTAATAAAATCATGATAAGATAAGAAATAATTATAGATTCATAGTTTCTGTGAACTCAGCTGTTAACTAGCTCTGCAACCTTGGGTAAAGTAATGGTATAGATTTCAGGTTTCTCACTTCTGGTTTCTAGGTTTCCTTTCTGGATTTCAGATTTTTTCTTTATAAGATGGAGGATGGGGAGAATGAAGCAAAATAATATCTAAAGCTTTTTCCAACTCCAAAACAATAATAGACTATATGAGGAAAACTGTCCAATTCTCTTACTTTCCTCTTCAAAATGAACAAAGTATTATATAAACTGCCTGCTTCCCAGTCATTATAAGGTCAAAGGAGATAATGTATGTGAACATATACCACATGAATACATTCAAACTATTAATATTGTTAATAATAATTCTAACCTAGAATACTCTGAAAAAGAATCTTCAATGTCATATTAGAAAGACACAAAATTGAAATCATCAAAGAATAATGCTTTGCCCTTCTTTACCAAATTATATTTGATTGAAGCAGCAAGTGATTCATAATAGCTCATACTTTCTTTCAAATTGAATACTCATTACTCAAAACTAGCATAAAGAGGAGGAAAAGAAAATTTCCATATTTGCTTTAACAGCTTGCAGCTATCCCATTCTCAGCCATTATCTTGTCAAAATGCCTCAACTGTGTAGATGAAGCCAAGACAAATCATTGTGTAGATGTGGCACTCCTTCCTCCTTGGGAAACCCCCCAGTGTTTGGACAGGACAGAGGTTATGATGGGTATAGTGGCACTTAGCAAGCAAGTGAGCAGTCTGCTGGTTTCAAAATATTATATATGTTTTTTTAAATGTTTTTTTTCTTCATTTAAAAGTGTAGGTGTCTCTCTTCTTGAGTCCTTTTATTTAGTTGGCAGCAAAATGCCTTTGAAACTAGAGATATTATCTTTCAGCCCAGGATTAAGAGCAATTGTCTGGCCACATATTAATGTTAAGAGGCTAAAAAATATATGAGGAGGTGTAGATTCATGAAAAGACAGGAAGGGAAGAAATATTTGACTCCTCAACTACTCTATAATCTTATTACACTTTTTATAGTTTATTTGAAAAGCTGTTTGTCTTTTCAGTCAAAGCAAACAAACTGGGTTATGTTGCAGGAAGCAAATGACTTATCTTGCTGTCACCCCACAACTTGCCAGCTGTGTTTCCATGGCAGAGAATTCTATTCTTGTCTGTTGTATAGATGAAAAGTATAACTAGGACCAACCTATCCTGGTGACTGGTCCATGATAGGATGCTGCCCGAGGCCTAAAACTTTAATTATGGGAAAATTCTTCTTTCTACTATTTTTTATTTTGGAAATCTATAAGAACACTCTTATCTAAAGTGTAATGACAAATGTAGAAGCATGGGATAAGAAACCTGGTTGTTTCCAACTTTCTGTTGAATTCCTAGATAGGATGTAAATAGGAAATTGGCACAATCTAGGCAATCACCATTCTTAGTGTACCTTTGAGGATCAGTCAGGATATTTATATTAAGGGAAGTGGTGGGAAAGGATTTTACTTGATGTCATTGGTTTTGCTTTGCTCTGGCTACTTTAAACACTCTGATTGTGAAAAAAAAATAGAATTTTTCAAATGGTGAAATATATGGGAATGGGGATGTCCCACTTCCACAAAATGAAAGAAACATTATTATTCTTACTTCTTATCCCTTTTTGTTAAGGCTATGCTTTTTCTCTGTCAAGCAGAAGATCATAGAATGAGACTGTTTCTTCTGAAAGTTTTAAATAGTATTTTAAACAAGTAATTATTTGATTCAGGATTTCACATGTGAATTTTCAAGGCGTGGATTGGGGAGGATAAAAACTGGACCCAGAGCCATCATGAGACCACAAATTTAAAACTAGAAGGGGCTTTAGAGATCATCTAATCCATTCCCCTCATTTTACAGAGGAAGAAACTGAGGTCCAGAGTTAAGTAAATAGCAGAGCTTGGAATGAGGCGAACTCAGCCTCTAAGGGATTTTGGCAAGTCACATCATCTCCCTTGGCTTCTACTTCATCTATAAAATAGGTCTAATGTGCCTTTTAGCTCTAAAATTCTTAAATTATTAAGAAAATGAAATTTTCATGGAATTTTTTTTTACATTTTCCTCAAATTCCCTCCTTTTTTTCCTTATCAGCTCCCTTGTTCAGGCTCAAAGGTGGCTCTTTCAGACCTTTTCCTTTTTTCCCTTAAATCCTTAATCCAAACTTCCCAATGTTGCTTTCTTCTCTGATAGAGAGATAAGTGGCCAAGAGTTCCTTGTCTAACTTCTTTTCACCCCAAGATCTATCTGTTCATCTTTCCTTCTACAGATTCAGACAAAGAAGTTTTCCTTTATCTTTCTAGTGCCCCATCTGTGTGTGTATTATTTTTTCACCTCTACTTGAGGGGCCTTCTCCTATATTTAAACTTTCTTCCAGTATCTTGAATCTCACCCTTTCCATGATCTCTTCTTTTCTGCCACATCATTCTTTTGTTCAAGTCTCCCCTATTTTAAAAATAAATAGTAGATGTTTTTTTAAAAACTCATTTCACCCTGCTATGCTTTGTGATTCTGCTATATTTCATCTCTTCCTCTATTAGGCAATTTCCTTAAATTGAATATTTTAAATTCACACCTCTATCTACTTGCCCTCTCCTCTCTCCTTAATTTCAGTTAGTCTGGCATCTGCTCTCACTCTTCTCCTGAATTTACGTTCTTAAATTTTCAGTGACTTCCCTCTAGCCAAGTCCAATAGTTGTTTGGCAGTTCTCATGTGGGAGAGATCCTTGCTGGCAAACTCTCAGGCAGGACCTTGCCACATGTGTCAGCACCTTGATGAGATTATCAGGCTGTAGAGAACGGATTTCATACCAATCAGGCTTATAAACTAGAATAACCCTGAGTTTAGAATAGAAGAATAACTTTCTATTGACTAGAATAGTCCTATTACCCAGTTCCCAGTTATCAAGTTCACTCAACAAACATTTTACTAAGTAACCTACCTACTGTCTTATGGCATTATACCAGATCAGTGTCTACCCTCTTGGAGCTTGCAACTTACTGGGTGAATATAGCAGCTACCCATATAAATAGAGAAGATAACTAGAGGTGGGAGAAAACTCTAGCTACTGGGGAGGAAAACAATCAGGAAAGGATTTGGGCAAGAAGTAGAGTTTGCCTGAAGCCCTGGGAAAAGCTAGGAATTCCGCTTCAAGAAAAATTTAGTAATCAAGTGGTTGATTAGTAAAAGTAGAATCAAAGAAGAGGAGGTTAGGGGGCAGCTGGGTAGCTCAGTGGATTGAAAGTCAGGCCTAGAGACGGGAAGTCCTAGGTTCAAATCCAGCCTCAGACACTTCCCAGCTGTGTGACCCTGGGAAAGTCACTTGACCCCCATTGCCCACCCTTACCACTCTTCTACCCAGGAGCCAATACACAGAAGTTAAGGGTTTTAAGAGGAGGCTGGATTGTTTTGAGGAATATTGCCAATCCTGTCTTTCCCTAGGATAATACTACATAAACCCTGACACATTCTATCTCATTGAATCTTTTTCTAGACTGTATGTACATCTCTGTGCCTCTCCTGTAATATTACTTCCTATTCCTATGCCATTATTGATTACTTCTTAGCTTATCTTTATTAGTCAAATTTTTTCATTCTTGATGAGTTCTAGGAAGTACATGTAAAGTTCAAGTGATATTGTGCAGTTCTTAGTCAGAAAAGTCTTGATTCTAAGCCTAGTTTTTATATTTGCCTGGTTATTACCTTTTGGCAAACCATCTCAAACTAAACCTCAGCAAGTTTATTTACTGGATGCTGCCTTTGGCACTTCAAATTCTTTCTTAAGCTTCTCCTTTATGTTCCAGGGCTGGTTTTCTCCTTCACTGGTTCTTTTGCCTCCAGCCTCCATAACTGGGACTCAGCTTCAATTCCTTAACCCTTTGTTCTTTGTCCCAACCAGTGTTGTCCAACATTTGGGTTGTCAGTGGCCTGGGAGTTTATGAAAGAGACTAAGGAATGTACACGTACCCAAAGGTTGTCATTTTAACCTTTAGCACCTACAAAATATGCAGTTACTCAGTAACAAATAAGCAAACATATCCTCCTTACCAATAAATAATATATCCTTACCTAATAATATTCATGAGATTAAAAATTTAGAGCTGGAAAGGACCTTGGAGGTCATGGAATACAACTGCCTCATTTTATAGCGGAGGAAACCAAGGACCAAAGGAGTTATTTGACAGACATGGGCAGCAAAGGGGCAAAGCTGATTCTTGAATCTGGGACCTTTGATGCCAAATCCCATTCTCTCTCTATCATCAAGCCATCTATCTCCCTGCTACTTTTCCAATGTAGCTTTTGTTGTGATTAATATAATGTAATTTCATTTAAAAGTATTATAAAATATATGTATTTAATCATTGTTTTGTCAATCAACCAAATACTTCAACTACTATTGATGTAGTCTATATACA
>NW_025386439.1:0-4945 GCF_016433145.1 Gracilinanus agilis
GTATTATAATTATTAATAATTATTAAATATTACATTTGTTGATATATATTTGATTAAATATATTTAATCTGAGAGCTATACTAAATAAAATCTTAAATAATGAGCATATTCCATCAAGATTAGAAATTTCTCTTAAATATTAATCTAGACATTTATATATTTACCCTCTTTTAGAAGATCTGATTGTTTCCCCCCATATTAATGATCTTAAGAAACTTTCCCTTTATAGTTTTTAATACTCTTCATTACAAACACTACATTCATTCCCTTGCTTTCTTCAGCTCTTAAGTCATGATTTTCAATTAATTATGGTTCTGGTGTCGACACCACCTCCAATTTTGTATAGTACACTATTTTTAGTGAACAGGTTCCTAAGATCTAAATAAACACCACCAAAAATACATTATATCATTTATAATTTAAAAAAATAAAACATATCTTCTTAAACTGCTAGGTTTGCAGTGCCTGGATAGCAAGTGGAGTTGTAAGTGATCTTAATGATCTCCGAAGGGTTCATCAATTGCTTGTGTCATCTTTGATGAAAATACAAGCTGGGAAAGAAGCCTTGAGTCAATTATACAATGAAAGTGCTTCTGCTATGGAAATCTTAGCTGTTCTCAAAGCCTGGGCAGAGGTTAGTACTTTTCCATCTTTTACTCAATTTTCAAAGATTGTCTTTTTATACATTGAAACATTAAAATGTAAAAATATTAACTGTGTGTATTATATGCATGTCAATTTTTTTATGATTTAAAAAAAATCTTGCACAACACTGGGGACAATTTGTCTGTCATGGAAATTTGAGCCTTCCATATTCCTTCCTGCTACCAGTTAAAGCAACAATGATTTTCCATTACCTGCTATTTTAAAAAGGGTTAGGCGAAAATGTTCTGATAGAAGTAATAATATCATTTTTTATGGTAACTTTTTAAGTAAAAATTTGGTATAGAGGAGGGAAAGTTCACATTTTCCTGTGTGATCTGCCAACTTTATAATACCTAGACATTCATACTGTGACTTTTTTTTTTTCAATCGATGGGGTATTTGATTGAAGATCAAATTACAGGAGAGCACACTATGATACATAGAAATTTAAGAACCTATTCTATATCAACTGAAAATATTTTCTTTTTGTTGCATTTTGCATGATCTCTTATAAATTGATAAAGGTAAAAAGGACTTAAGCTATCCATCCCTATTGCATGATAATTTAGATCAGTGTTTCTACATCTCAGGAAAGGTAAAAACTGAAGGAAATTGTTTCAGAATATAATAAAATCTAATCTTTTTGCACATAATTAAGTAGACTCGCATCTCAGAGCTTAATTAAATGTATATAGAATGATCTGAGTCTATTTGGAAAATATTTGATTCAAAGAAGGAAAAGGTGACTAACAATGAGCACTAAAGTACTTAGAGAATTTGGCAGTTTGAAAAGTAAACATGGAGTTGTCCTCCATTACTGTGAAAAAACTATGGTGGTTAATGGAGTAAAGGTGATGTTAGCTACCTTTTGGTGTTTTAAAGGATTATATGGGTTCAGCTTTAAAAAAGAATTTGGAGGGAGCAAATAGGTGACTCAGTGAATTGAGAGCCAGGCCCATAGATAGGAGGTCCTGGGTTCAAATGTGACCTCAGACACTTCCTAGCTATGTGACTCTAAGCAACTCACTTAACCCCCATTGCCTAGCCCTTACCATTGTTCTGCCTTAGAACCAATACAGTATTGATTCTAAAATGGAAGGTAGGGTTTGTTTTTTTTTTTAAAAAGTTGGATTTTAAGTTGATATGATATGAAAGGATATACAGAAGTCCATCTTTCTCAGATAGAGCTAGTTTTCACTTAACACAAGTCAATGGTTCCATGGACCTCACCCTCCAAGACTCTGTGCCCACCCCCAAAGCAGCTTCAGTGCCTGGGTCTTCCACAGTGAGAGTGGATTCAGTGCCTGGAGTGGAGGACTCCTGGCTTCAGAATATACCAGCACTGCAACCACTATTGATGTACCTGCCAGAGCATCACATAGGGAGTCAAATTTGTAAAATGCAGATTCATGTAAAGGAAGAACTACCTATATATTCCAACAAATACTATAGCATCTAATTTAAAAGTAAAGGAAATCTTGGAATATGATCTTCCAAAAGGCAAAAGTCAGAAGCTTAAAACCAAAAGGGAATTACTAAGACTTAGTAATTCCTAAGGAATATGATCTTCCAAAAGGCAAAAGTCAGAAGCTTAAAACCAAAAGGGAATTACTAAGACTTAGTAATTAAGAATCTTTAATAGAATAGTGTTTGCAAGAATAGCATTGCTAGTGAAAAAACCAAAGGAGAGTACAGAGGAGCATGCAAACAAAAAAGCTGACAGAAACCTAGAAAAATTAATGCATTTGGATAATTGAAATTAACTACTGAATCAGCAGCAGCAACTCTGGAGTTCTCAGTCCACCTGAGAGTAAGGGGGCCAGATAATTGGTCAGAAGGAAACCATGGAGGACACTTTACTAGCAGTGGATTCAGAACTCTATTGCATTGCTCAAAAAGTCCAAAGATGAGGAAGAGTACTCTGGAGCATGTGGGCACAGAGTGGTGGGGATCCTGGTTACAGATCAAGGGGGAAAAGACTGCTTATGGTCTCTCATACTTCAGAGCACAAGCCAGGAGAGCAGTGACCATACCTCTGTTTAGATCATTCCACCTTGAAAGAACTGAAAAAATATAGATTTTCAGAATTAGCTCTTAAAACAGCAGCACAAAAAAAACTAAATCTTGGGACAATGCTCCCCTCCTCCACCCTAGGAGCAGACCTCAACTTTAACATGAAGTTAAAAGTCAATAAATAGGCTGAAAAATATATTTTAAAAGAACCTGATCAAATAAAGTTACTATAGTGATAGGAAAGTTCAGAACACAAACTCAGAAGAGGACCACAGGGTCAAAACAGCTGCATGCAAAGCCTCAAAGAAAAATGTATGTTGGCAACATTCTCAAAAAAAATCTCCTGGAAGAGCACAAAAATGATTTTAAAATTCAAATAAGAGAAGATGGAGAAAAATTGGGAAAAGAAATAGGAGTGATATTAAGCAAATCATGAGAAAAGAATCAACAACTTGGTAAAGGAACCAAAAAAAGGGTAAAAATGTATAAAATGGGGGAAAAAACTTTTTAAAAAGTATAATTGACCAAATGGAAAAGGAATTCAAAAGGTTTCTGAAGAAAATAATTTCTTAAAATTTAGAATTAGTTAACCGGAAGCTAGTAACTCTACAAGACATCAATAAACAGTTAAACCAAATCAAAAGAATGAAAAAAAAAGAAAAGGTAAAATTTCTCATTGGGAAGTAACATGGAAAATAGATCAAGGAGAGATAATTTAAGAATTATTTATTGGACTACCTGAAAGCCAGGATAAAAAAAAAAAATAAACAAACAACCTAGGCATCATCTCTCAAGAAATTACCAAGGAAAACAACTGCTGTGATAGTCTAGAACCAGAGGTAAAATAGAAACAAAAAGAATCTACCATTCACTTTCTGAAAAAGATCCCAAAATAAAAACTCTCAGGAATATTATGCCCAAGCCAGAGCTCCCAAGCCAAGGATAAAGTCCAACAAGAAGCAAGAAAGAAACAATTTAAATTTGGGATTAGAATTACACAGAGTTTAGCAACTTCTTTATTAAAGGATCAGAGGGAATAGAATTTGATATTCCAGAAGACAAAGGATCTAGGATTACAACAAAGAATTATTTACCCAACAAAACAGTATAATGCCTGGCAGGAGGGAATAGATGTTTAAAGAAAGATAGGATTTCCCAGCATTCCTGATGAAAAGTCATGGGCTGAACAGAAAATTTGGTTTTCAAATATTAATCTCAAGAGAAACATAAAACGGTAAACAGGAAAGAGAAAACATAAGGGATTCAATAAAGTTAAACTCTTTACATAAACTCTTTACATTGCTTCATGGGAAAATGACACTTGTAACTCTTAAGAACTTCATCACTTTTAGGGCAATTAGCAGGAGTTATAAGAGAGTTATAAGAGAGGAAATAGATGTGAGTTGACATTGATGGGATAATAGCAAAAAAATTAAGGAGAAAATGGGATGCAGAGACAGAAAGGGCAAGAGAGGTAGAATGAAATAAATTATCTCAAATAAAAGAAGCACAAAAAAAGCTATTACATTGGAGGAGAAGATGGAAGGGGCAATATTTGAACCTTACTCTCATTGGAATTGGCTAAAAGAGGAAATAACATACACCCTCAGCTGGGTATAGAAATCAAATATCTGACTTTATTGGGAAGTAGGAGGGATTGATTGAAAGGAGTATAGATTGGAGGAGGAGGGGTAGGTCAGATTCCAAATACTTGTAAGGAGGGACAAGGTGAAAGGAGAAAGAAAAATTCCATTTAGAATAACTGTAGACCTGCCAACACAAACCAAGGAACTATATATATATATAGGAGGGCAATTTGGAACTATTGCCTAAGGGTTATAAAATTATGCATAGCCTTTGACCCAACAATACCACTACTAGGTCTATGTCCCAGAGAGGTCTTAAAAAAAAAGAGAAAAGGATCTATTTGTACCAAGAAAAAAAAAAACTGTTAGCAGCTTTTGTGGTGGGAAAGAATTGGAAATTGAGGGGAAGTTTACCATTTGGGGAAATGGCTGAACAAGTTTTGGTATATGAGTATAATGGAAGACTATTATGCTATAAGAAATGATGAACAAGATGATTTCAGAAAAACTTGGAAAGACTTACATGAACTGTTGCAAAGTGAAATGAGCAGAAACAAGAGAACATTATAAGGGGGCAGCTGGGTAGCTCAGTGGATTGAGAGCCAGGCCTAGAGACGGGAGGTCCTAGGTTCAAATCTGACCTCAGATACTTCCCAGCTGTGTGACCCTGGGCAAGTCACTTGACTCCCAGTGCCTACCCT
>NW_025386440.1:0-2664 GCF_016433145.1 Gracilinanus agilis
AAGGAAGGAAGGAAGGAAGGAAGGAAGGAAAGAAGGAAGGAAAGAAGGAAGGAAAGAAGGAAGAGAAAGAGACAAAGAAAGAGGGAGTAAGGGAGGGAGGGGAGAGAGAGGAAGGGGAGAAACACAGAGGGAGAAACAGGGAAATGGAGAAGGAGAAAGGGAGGAAATGAGAGAAAGAGAATTTAATAATAATATAACACTTTAAGGTTTGCAAAGCATTTTTAAAATATCTTATTTTATCTTCACAATAATCTGGAAGGCAGATGCTGTTGTTATCTCCATTTTAGAGACGAGGAAACTGAGGCATAGATGTTAATAAGTGTCTTGCCCAGGCTTACACATCTAGTATATGAGACAAGATTTGCATTCAAGGTTTCCTGACTCCAAATTCACTGTTCTGTCCAGGGTTCCACCTGCTGCAACTCTTAGGCACTTACTATGGACTAGGCACTATGCTAAGCTCTAGAGAAGCAAATATAAGTAATCAAGGCAGTCTCTGCTCTCAAGAATGTTTTCTATGGGGGATAAAATACATGTGTGTATCACACATACAGGAATATGTGTATGTATGTTGGTGAAGTACATATGTATACACTTATATGTGTGAATAAAAGTTAAAGAAAAATAATGTGTTCATGCCTCTCTGGACTCTACTCCCGACTCTGGACTTTTCCACTCTGCCATAGTAGTCTCCTCACCCTAGAGGTTCACTCTGTCCCTGTGGCCTCCTCACCTAGGAATTCTTTCTGCTCTGGCTTTCTCACACTGGAAGTATACTCTGCTCCTGAATTCTCTTCCTCTGCTCAGTCAGTTCCTTCCAGAATCTCCATGTTAAAGAACATGCCAGGCCAACCATGTCTTAATTTCTCTCTGGGTTCTACTCCCAAGTCCTTTCCCACCTCTTTCAGCTTCCTATTATGTGTTCTTTCCTCATTAGACTCTAAGTCCCCAGAGGTCAGGAGCTGCCTTTCTTTCTGCTTATATTTCCATTCCCATAACTCAGCACAGTACCATTAAGCACAGGGTAGACTGCTAATAAATTCTGGTGGACCTGATATGGTACTGGATGCGGGAAAGAGCACTGACAACAAGGGGAAGGGCCCTGCAGAAGGCTTCATGGGGGAATGATAATCTAACAGACCTTGGTGGGAAGATAACCATTCTGAGAACAGAGCTGGGAAGAGAATACCTCCCAGACATGCGAGGGGGGAGATGATGTGAATGCACAGAGAAGGCAGATACTTTGAGGAATTCAAAGAAAGAGAGCAAATGCAGTTGAGCTGGAACATACACTGAATGGCAGGAAGTGACAGGAGATAAGGCCAAATGATTGGGTGGAGGAAGAATTTAGAAGACCATAAATGCCAGGCTAAGGAGGGCTTTATCTTTTCCTAGAGGCAAGAGGGAGCCACTAATGGTTTCTAAGTCAAGGAAGGTTTAGGTGGTTTCATAAAGTATTGTAGGCAACACGTGTGTGTGTGTGTGTGTGTGTGTGTGTGTGTGTGTGAGTGTGTATGCTTGGACACAGTGCATGTATGTGTATGTGTATTTTTGTGCATGTGTGCACCTTTGTGCGTGTGTGTGTGCCTATGTATGCCTGTGTTTGTATGTGTGTATGGGGATGGAGTATGCAGAGAGGATTAGCACCCCTAGTGTGAGGGCTTGCCAAATCCCCTTCAAGACTACTTATCCAGGGTACATGGTTCGGGTTTTGGCATTAAAAGATCGCTCTACTGCAGATATGAATAACATGGAAATGGGTTTTGAACAATGATTCATGGATAACCCAGTGCAACTGTTTGTCAGCTCTGGGAGGACGGGGGGGGGGGGTGATGGAAAAAAACCATGACTCATGGAACCATGGGAAATAGTCTAAATAAATTTAATAAAAAATTTTAAAAGACTACTTATCCACATCTCGGTGCCCACCTTTCACCCAACTCTCATCTGTGGCTCGAAAAAGTTATAGTGTGTGCAGAGGTTGCACCCCAGTAAAACAGTCCCAGCAGAAGGGCTAAAGCAGGTTGAAGGGGACCAATGGGCCACAAAGCCATCGGCGAGTTAGGTCGATGCCTACCCCAAGCATGTGAAGACGTCCCCCTGCGGAATGGGCAGATGAGAACTATCTGTTCCAACAGTCATGAAGGAGCCTGAAGCAAGTACCACAGAGCACCTAGAGCTTGGTCAGACACCAAAGAAGCCAAGGGCATCCACTGCATCCCAGGTAATCTCTAGTCATCTTGGCTTTTGTATTGCCACTGGACTGCAGAGACTGGAAGAAAAAGGGAAGCTAAAGATTTTGAAAACAGCTGGGTGGCTAAATGGATTGAGAGCCAGGTCTAGAGATGGGAGGTCTTGGATTCAAATCTGGCCTCAGATACTTCCTTGTTGTGGGACCCTGGGCAAGTCACTTCCCCCCATTGCCTAGCCTTTACTGCTCTTCTGCCTTAGAACCAATACACAATGTTGATTCTAAGATGAAAGGTAAGAGTTTGGTTTTTTTTAAGACTACAATTCTGCCTCACTTAAATCCAATTCACATGCAAGTCAAGACATTATCCCTTGATGTCACTGGACCACTTTGAAACAGAAGATGAAAAGCGTGTGTGTGCATGTATGTATGTGTGTGTGTGTGTGTGTGTGTGTGTGAGAGAGAGAGAGAGA
>NW_025386441.1:0-1367 GCF_016433145.1 Gracilinanus agilis
TATCATTGGTCAAAATAAGTCCTCAGAATTTCTTTAAATTCAAATTCATTAATAACTAATTCATCCTTTTCTTTTTTCTGTGGATAATTCTGTTTTGTTCCTTCTTTAATAAAATTAACCAATGGTTTAATTATTTTATTTTTTTGTTCTTAAAAACAGATCTTAGTATTATTTTATTCTTTTTTAACTTTTGATTCTACTATACTCTATTGATTTTTAGGATATCCATGTTTTGTATTTAATTGGAGATTTCCCTATCTTTCCAGGAAACTCAAGTCCATTGTATCCATGGACAACCCTAGAGAGGCTAAGATGCCCTAGGTCCTACTAGGTGTCAACTGCTCCATCTGTGATGGAGAGACAAGGAAAAAAAAAGAGAACATGAATGTTGCTGGTAATAGAAAAGAGATTGGCAACATCAGGAAATAGTCAATATCTGATTATTATAAACCACTGAGCATTCATTGGCAGAGGCATAGAGCCCATTATAACTCTACCAATCTATGGAGGCAAGTCTCCTCTTCCCCTCAAGTCTTCTATTCTTCGGGTTAAGCATCTCTAGGGCCTTCTAGTGGTCCTTCAATTAAATATGTGTGTGCACACGTCTCTTCTCTGCTCATGTCTCCTGATTGCCTACAGAGAATTCTTCAGTGTACTTAGTCTGGCATCAAACTTTAGCCCTTCACAAAATGGCAGCAGGCCTTTCAGATACTTCTGGCCATGCATTGTCTGCTCAATTGGCAGGGTCTACCTTTAGCACTCAGACACACACACACACACACACACACACACACACACACACACACACACACTATAGTTTCCCTCCTCTAAACCTTTGTGCAGGCTATGTTTGGGTTTTATAAAGAGCTTTTATAGATGGTCTCATTTGATATAACAACACTATGAGGGAGAGATTATTATTTCCATTTTATAGATGTCGAAACTGAGACACAGATAGGGACTTGCTAGTAAGTTATACAGTAAGTAACATTCTGAGGTATGATTTGACCTCAGATCTTTCTCACTTCAACTCCAACACTAGTCACTATGCCATGCCAAGCATTGGATCCATTGGTGTTGCCAAATCCCCTTCTAAAAAGTCCTACCATAGCCTACTGGCCCAAGAGCATGCTCACTGTTCCTTTATATTCTCCCCTCACTTTAAAAGGTGGCTACCTGACCTCTGATTTGTCACCTTTTCTGGCCACTCCCACTTGGATTTACTGCATATAACTGGGAGGCTCACTCTTTCTCACCCAAAACAATAGGGACCAAGGGAGGGAGTGCAAGCTCTACCAAAATAACAAGAAGAAAGGCCAAGGAAGCTGAAATATTTCTAACTAATTCATTCCACTTTGGAAATGAAT